>NW_027168860.1:257500-270000 GCF_036898095.1 Palaemon carinicauda | reverse complement strand
AGGCCTCTGATTCGTCAAATTCTCGTGGGACGCTCCTCCAATCCTAAGGCTTCTCTTTAAGACAAGATTTATTTGCGTAATAAAACCCTAAGTAATTATTTTTCCTGACTTCTGGGACCCAGAACCTGTAGGGCTCTCGGCCCCTAAGTTCCCTTCGTCAGACACCTCCCGTAGCAACTCCAGAAGGGCCTCTGATACCATCACACTTCTGTGCCAGGCTCAGGGCCATCCGTCCCCTCGGTTTAGGTAAGAAGAGGAAGTTGTTGTTGTTGTTGTTGTTGTAAAGACCTAGGTTGAATATTCGTAAATTGGACTGATAGATGAGAGAAGGTCTCAAGATATTATTATTATTATTATTATTATTATTATTATTATTATTATTATTATTATTATTATTAGCTAAGCTACAACCCTAGTTGGGAAAGCAAGATGCTATAAGCCCAAGGGCTTCAACAGGGAAAAATGGACCAGTGAGGAAAACAAATAAGGAAATAAGGAAATAAATAAACTACAATAGAAGTAATGAACAATTAAAATAAAACGATAAGAACTGTTTGAGGTGAGATGGGAAGATTGTCTATGTTTTAAATTTGATTAATAAGATGTTTGCTCTCTCTCTCTCTCTCTCTCTCTCTCTCTCTCTCTCTCTCTCTCTCTCTCTCTCTCTCTCCATCATTAATTCACCTCAACACATTGGGATTCAGTTTACATGACGAAAATGGGAATATTCAGGTATCTCCACATTACCACATTGATATGTGGTACTTCCTGCGTTAATGTGCCTAATGGCATACCGTGGCTTATTGCAGACGGTGGAATCTGGAACGTGAAAGATAATTTTGCATGTATTAGGAATTGATTATATCTGGCTTTGTTTACATTGTGGTCTTACAAACATACATACATACATACATACACGTAATTATTATTATCATTATTATTATTATTATTATTATTATTATTATTATTATTATTATTATTACTTGCTAAGCTACAACCCTTGTTAGAAAAGCAAATTGCTATAAGCCCAGAGACTCCAACAGGGAAAATAGCCCAGAGAGGAAAGGAAATAAGGAAAAATAAAATATTTTGAGTTACAACCCTAGTTAGAAAAGCACAATGCTATAAGCCCAGAGGCTCCAACAGGGAAAATAGCCCAGAGAGGAAAGGAAACAAAGAAAAATAGAATATTTTAAGCTACAACCCTAGTTAGAAAAGCACAATGCTATAAGCCCAGAGGCTCCAACAGGGAAAATAGCCCAGAGAGGAAAGGAAACAAAAAAAAAATAAAATATTTTCAGAACAGTAACAACATTAAAAGTAAATATTTCCTATATAAACTATAAAAACTTTAACAAAAAAAAAGGAAGAGAAATAAGATATAATAGTGTGCCTGAGTGTACCCTCAAGCAAGATAACTCTATTTAAAGACGAGATTGGTAGAAAATTTGGATAATTTGATTTTAAAATGGTTAATTTCATACTGAATGAATGGACCACCGTAGATTGAAATACACATACACATTATACGTTGTATATCCCCTATATGATAAAAAGCAATTGTCTGTCCGTATAGTGACAGGGAGTAGTCATACCATGGTGAGAGGGGGGGGGGAATTGCTTACATGTGCATATCTAAATATTTAGCTATCATTTTTGACGGGTCTCGTATACTAGTTTATATATATATATATATATATATATATATATATATATATATATATATATATAAATATATATATATATATATATATATATATATATATATATATATATATATATATATATATATATATATATATAGAGAGAGAGAGAGAGAGAGAGAGAGAGAGAGAGAGAGAGAGAGAGGGTCTTTCTTCTCATTTTCTCTCTGCAAATGTACAAAAGGATATTAAATTACATTATCTTTTCCCAAAATTTAGGCTTCCTGTTTTCATATGCAATTTATTCATGAAATAAAAAAAAAAATCTACCTATTTTGAAACCTGGCGCGCAGATCCCGTAGGCTTTTCGACTCCCAAATTAGCCGTCTCGGACCTATCCAGGACCCAAGGGAAGCGAGCAGGAACCACATTTCCTCTCTTCTGCCAAGCCCAGGCTCATCCCTCTCCTGAATTCAGGTAATCCGGGTTTATTCTGCACGGGGCATCCCCACTTGTACCCATATACTATCCGAATAGCTATCTATATAGGAGATTTTAGGTGAAACTATGTTGGTGTGGTCGAAATAAGTGGAAGGTGTCTGATAATGGCGCTGACCATGAGCGCTAGTCTTCGACGGAAGCATATTGGTATGAAAATTTCATAGCTAATATTGTCTAGGTATATAATTTTTTTTCAATATACTTTTTTTCGAAGAATTTGTTTTTTGAAAGTTTTGAAAATAGGTGAATCTATTCAATGGACATAAAAACGTTATTATTATTATTATTATTATTATTATTATTATTATTATTATTATTATTATTATTATTATTATTATTATTATTATTATCATTATTTTTATTATTATTATTATTATTATTGTTGTTATTAATATTATGATTATTGTTATTTTTAATATTATTATCATTTCTAATATTATTATTATTATCATTATTATTATTATTATTATTATTATTATTATTATTATTAGTATTATTATTATTTAACCTGATACACGTGCCTACAATGTTATCACTCCAAGGCTCCTAGTTCAATTTGTTAATTTTTACTTGCGAAAATTTTTTTTTAATTTGCTAGAAATATAAATCAAAATTATTTTCGTTTCAAAATGTTTGTAAATGTTAAAAGAAAAGGAGATTAAAATGTCCATTATTAAATCATATTCTAGAAATTATTAAGATGAAAATATATTTAAGAAATTTTGTTTTCTAAAAGGAAAACATTCAAGAAAAAAAAATTCAATCAAGTAAAAATATTACATAAACATTTTCATCCTAAGAAAAAATCGTAAGCAAAAGCAAACCTACAAAATACATATATATATATATATATATATATATATATATATATATATATATATATATATATATATATATATATAGATTATATATATATATATATTATATATATATATATATATATATATATATATATATATATATATATATATATATATATATATCCATTACAAACATTTTTTATTCCAAGAAAAAATAATCAAACTAAAATTCAAATAAAAAAAAATCGCTTGGAAAATCATACCCGCATAATACAAACTGAAAAGGAAAAAATAAAGGATTTTTCCAATAACCTCCTCCTCCTCCCCCCCCCCAGACCCAGTGGGTCTCTCTGCCCCGAAGTTCCCTTCGACAGAAACGTCCCGCAGTGACTCCAGAATTGCCTCTGAGGGCCTCACACTCCTGTGCCAGGCCCAGGGGCATCCAGCCCCCCGCTTCAGGTAGTAGCAGAACATGTCATAGTTTTATTTTTGTTTTATTTCCTTATTTCCTTTCCTCACTGGGCTTATTTTCCTTGTTGGAGACCTTGGGATTATAGCATCCTGTTTTTCCAATTAGGGTTGTAGCTTAGCTAGTAATAATGATAATAATAGTAGGGCTTATTTCCTTGTTGGAGATCTTGGGATTATAGCATCCTGTTTTTCCAATTAGGGTTGTAGCTTAGCTAGTAATAATAATAATGATAATAATAATAGGGCTTATTTCCTTGTTGGAGACCTTGGGATTATAGCATCCTGTTTTTCCAATTAGGGTTGTAGCTTAGCTAGTAATAATAATAATAATAATAATAATAGGGCTTATTTCCTTATTGGAGACCTTCGGATTATAGCATCTTGCTTTTCCAATTAGGGTTGTAGCTTAGCTAGTAATAATGATAATAATAATAGGGCTTATTTCCTTGTTGGAGACCTTGGGGTTATAGCATCTTGCTTTTCCAATTAGGGTTGTAGCTTAGCTAATAATAATAATAATAATAATAATAATAATGATAATTGTATTCCACATTTTCCTCCTTCGGGTAGTATAAAATCTGATATTTTCAGTTTTTCTATTTACTTTTTTCCTTTCGACATTAATTAATTTTTGATGATTCATTCTTTCATGGTGGTTTTAAAACAGCCTACATTCATTTTAATTAAGAAAGATAATTAATAGAGAGGTCGTGCAATGAGAACAATGGTGATAACAATGCTTTTTAATTTGTTTTTTAATTTTAGTAATATATTTTTTTAAACAAATTTTTTTCGACCTTTTTTATAATAATGCTTATAATAACAGTTATAGATATAGAATTAATTATTGTTATCAATAATAATAATTATTAATATTTACTATTATTAGTATTTATAATTATTAATGATAATTATTAGTATTATTGATAATTATCATTAGTGTTATTAATAATTATTGTTATTAATAAATATTGTTAGAATTATTGATAATTATAATTATTGTTATTAATAATTATTGTTGTTAATAAATATTGTTATTTTTATTGATAATTTTTAGTATTGATAATTATTGGATTTTAAATAATTATTATTGGTATTAAATAATAATTATTATAATTAGATATAATTATCCCTCATAATAGTTATTCGAAAATAATCTTAAAAGATAATTTTTTTTATTGATAGTTTACGAAGAGCACAAATCATACATGTACGGATACATTGTATGTGCATATCTCTATACAATCTGTATATCGTGTAATAGGAGGAGCTCCGGTTCGATCCCCGAGCGAGCTAGAACACCTTAGACGCAATATTTCGAATGACATTATTGGTCTGTGGAATTGTCTGAAGAAGGACTTGGGTGTTGCAACTTCATCCCATGAAATTGTGTGACGTAAATTCAGAGGTGGCAGGGGAACAGTCCCATCTCTCTCTCTCTCTCTCTCTCTCTCTCTCTCTCTCTCTCTCTCTCTCTCTCTCTCTCTCTCTGATATGGTAACATATTTCTCTCTCTGATCTAGTAACATTCTATTTCTATTTTTCTCTCTCTGTCTTCTTAACATCTCTCTCTTTCCCTCTGATCTAGTAAGATTCTCTCTCTCTCTCTCTCTCTCTCTCTCTCTCTCTCTCTCTCTCTCTCTCTCTCTCTCTCTCTCTCTGATATGGTAACATATTTCTCTCTCTGATCTAGTTACATTCTCCCCATTTTTCTTTTCCTCTCTCTGTCTTATTAACATCTCCTTTTCTCTCTGATTTAGTAAGATCTCTCTCTCTCTCTCTCTCTCTCTCTCTCTCTCTCTCTCTCTCTCTCTCTCTCTCTCTCTCACAAAAAAGCCATCTATCATTAACCTCACCCCCATTGTCCATGCGAACAGAACCCGTAGGTCTCTCGGGACCAAAGTTCCCGAATATTGACGTGTCAAAGACACAGGTCAGACCAGCTGGTGGGTCTTTCCCCTTACTCTGCGAGGCCCAGGGGTCTCCGACCCCCTCTTTTAGGTAAGGAGCCCCCCCCCCCACCCCCCATCCCCACCCCCGCTTGTTTCATAGGTCCTCTCAGATATTGTAAGACTCCACGCTCTCACACCCTTACTGCGCATAGAGATATTGTTTACCTTCACCTATCTGCCATATCTACCTACACTGTTTAGTTACTCACAGCTCAGTAATGGTGTGACTGGGTGCTCTACATGAGAGTGAGGTATGTCAGGAATTTATGTTTCCAACCGTATATTTATTGAATAGATGTTTGTTGTTGTTGTTGTTACAAATACATGAATGTTGGGTTGTAGAAAATATAGATTTTTGAATTATCATAATTTGGTTACTGTATTATTATTATTATTATTATTATTATTAGTATTTTTATTATTATTGTTATCATTATTATTATTTTTATTATTATCATTGTTATTATTGTTATTGTTATTATTATCATCATTATTATTAATAATATCATTATTATCATTATTATTATTATCATCCTTATTATTATTATTATTATTATTATCATTATTATTATTATTATTATTCAATTCTTTCACCACGTAAGAGACCTCTCATCAGCACATAAATTTATGTACAATCTTGAGTCAAAATGATGTATAATTATAATATTATGATGATAATGATTATTATTATTATCATTATTAAAAAAAAATATTTCATGACTTGCTATAATTAAGATGGTATTCATATAAGATATGCGTGTGTCTTCAAGAGGGTATTCATATAAGATATGTATACATTTATTCACATGATTAAAATTGACCCAAAAAGATAAATTTTGATCTTTGGTTTCATGGCTATAGGAAAATATATATTTTTTTTTTTTCACTCATTTAGAAAATTCATCATTATCATCATCATGTCCTCCTACGCCCATTGACGCAAAGGTATAAATAATTAAATAGATATTCTCGCAACCATTTGAAATGGCACGTCATCGTTCAGGCAGGTTTATGGCTGTGTACGTGATGCACGACTACAGGTCGTGCTTTGCAAACAGCTTTTTTTTTTTTTTTTTTTTTTTTTTTTTTTTTTTTTTTTTTTTTTTTTTTTTTTGTCTTTAGAAGGGGTTAAGCAATATAGGTCTTTCTGTGGCTACTTTTTTATTGTTTCTTTAGTCATGGCTTTTTGTACACATACACGCACACACACACATATATATATATATATATATTATATATATATATATATATATATATATATATATATATATATAAATATATATATATATATAATTACTGACTTTTATAGTGGTAAAGCACCAAATTCACGTTAGCAAGGTCGGTGGTTTGATTTCTCACCTACTCGTCAGTCAACCCACAAGGTTATATATTCTATAAAATTACTGACTTATTTAGTATTTAGTGGTAAAGCACTGAACTCACGTTAGCAAGGTCCGTGGATTGATTGCTGGCCTTCTACTCGTCAGTCAACCCATAAGGTTATGTTCACAAGCATCAACTGTAACCTCGAGAATGTCATGGGCCTCGCAACTGTATCCCTTAAAAAATGCATCAAGCTAGAAATCTCTATTCCATTCAGGCGACTACTCAGACGTATATATATATATGTATATATATATATATATATATATATATATATATATATATATATATATATATAATTTATACATATATATATATATTTATATATAATTTATTTATATATATATATTATATATATGTGTGTGTGTATGTATATATATATAAATATATATATATATATATATATATATATATATATATATATATATATATATATATATATATATATATATATATATTAATAGTACTAATTAAACCTCACCTCAACCTGTTAACCCCACAACCCAGATCCAGTGGGGTTCTCAGCCCCCAACCTGCCGAATAAGGACGTATCCCGCACGACCCTCGTTGAGGAAAGTTTGGGATTTTCGGTCTTTTGCTCCGCCCAGGGATATCCTGCGCCTCAGTTCAGGTAGGAAAGGGGAGGGAGAGGAGGAAGAGGGGGAGCGGGAGGGAGTTGGGTTGGTTTATAGTCTGATCGACTGTGGCGTTGCAATTGTGGAGGTCATTTTCTTGTGGGAGTGGATTTCTTTAGGAGCAGTTTTTATGAGGTTACGTTTTGTTTCTTGGAAAGGGGGAGAGGAGGGAGAGGAGAGGAGAGGGGAAGGGGGTGGGGAGGGGGAGGGAGTTGGAATGGTTCATAGTCCAATGGACTGGTGTTACAATTGTGGAGGTCTTCTTGTGGGAGTGGATTCCTTTAGGAGCATTTTTTTATTTTGTTACAGTTTGTTTCTTTGAATCTCTCTCTCTCTCTCTCTCTCTCTCTCTCTCTCTCTCTCTCTCTCACGTTTTCATTTAATTTTCGGTCGTTGCAATTACAAAGGTCATACCTATAAAAGAAAAGAAGAAATTACATATTCCCTATACCTGACTTAGTTATTTAATTTTGGGCCTTACAATTGGAAAGGTCACACTAATAAAAGATAAAAAACCCATTTCATCTCTATAATTTAATTTCATGGTGTTACATTTGCAAAGGTCATACCAGTAAAAGACAAAAAAGAAAAAAAAAACATATATCTGACTTATTTAAAAAAAAATACCGATACATCTGTAATTTGTTTAATTTTTGGGCGTTGCAATTAGAAAGGTCACACTAATAATAGATAAAAAAAAAACCCATTTCATCTCTGACTTATTCTTAAAAGAAATTAAAATCACAATTGATCGACATTCAGATCCCGTCGGGCACGCTGCCCCCCGCCTGGACTCTGAGGACTTCGTCAGGGGCAAACTAAAGCACGAGGGCACCTCCTTCGCCCTCTTCTGCCAAGCCCAGGGCTTCCCAATGCCCTCCGTCAGGTAGTAGATTATCCTATACTGGTTTACGCGACCCGTCAGAAATGATGGATAAAATATTTAGATAGATATGCATACAAATACTGTTTTAACCTTGGCTTAATCTTCCCTTTTTCGTAACTACTACACACTGGTCAGTTTTACTACTCCCTCTCTCTCTCCTCTGAGCGTGACAGGATATATATATATATATATATATATATATATATATATATATATATATATATATATATATATTTACATATATATGTGTGTGTTTATATATATATATATATATATATATATATATATATATATATATATATATATGTATATATATGTATATATATACATATATATATGTATATATATATATATATATATATATATATATATATATATGTATATATATATATATATATATATATATATATATATATATATATATATATACACACACACATATATATATATATATATATATATATATATATATATATACACACACACTTTCTGATCGACGATACCCTAACTTCGTTAGTTTTATTATGCTTTTTAATATCTATTAATTAGGCGTTTTTTTTTTTTTTTGGCGGGGGGGGTTAGAAGGGCTTCAAGTTACTTTACTATATCGAGGAACATACAATTTGACCATATTCATTCATTAGAAATCGAGTTCAGCAATTAGCTCTTATCAAAATTAAATTTTAGGCACTGGCAATCTTTTAAATCACATTTTGACCACTACATTTATAACCTATTCGGGTATTAAGCCTATTCCTAACCCCACTCCTATATCCGGGAGTCAGCAGTTCAGTGAATTTGAATAATCTTGAATTCGAATCGTGACAAAAAGTTTCTATATTAATATTACTTTCCTTGGTTACCAAGACCCAGTAGGTCTGTCCGCCCCTAAACTGCCAGGTGAGGACGTGTCCAGGTCAAAGGTCAAAGCGACCGGGACCAGTTTTTCCCTCAGGTGCGAAGCGCAGGGTCACCCGACCCCGAAATTTAGGTAAGATTTTCCTAAAATTGGTTAGATTTCCATAAATTTTGGTAAGAATTCCCTAAAATTATGTTAGATTCCCCTGAATTTTGGTTAAATTTCCCTAAATTTTGGTAAGATTTCCTTAAATTTAGGTAAGGTTTCGTTTTCCGTTTTCTTTGTTGACTGGTTGACACCGTGAAGAGAGGCTAACTGAAGAGAAGTTAGGTTAGCGCAGTTACATATTTCTTATCATGGCTATTACCACTCGTAGCGGACTCCTTGAGCTATTCGCAAGTTTTTTTTTTTTTTTTTTTCATAATTACTGTAGATTCGTGAATATTATGTTAACTATTTGTAACGAATATATCTCAAGTTTCGCGATTATCTTTGAAAATGTATTGTTTAGTTCTTGTATCACAACCGTGTACAGGTATATTACCAGCACACTGTATGGCAACATCACATTTAATATGAATATATAAAACATTCACTAAACATCTTTCAAATGGTACCACGTCCTCAACATTCAACAAACTATCTCCACGTATATTCTTGTATCAAACTATGTACACATATATTACCGGCACACTGTATGGCAACATCTCATTTGATATGAATTTATTAAACATTCACCATACATCTTTCATATAGTACCACATCCTATTCAACATTCGAATTATCTCCACGTAATATACTTGTATCACAACTGTGTCCAAGTATATTACCAGCACGCTATATGGTAACATCGCCTTTTATTAACTGATCGCCTCACGGCAACATCCCATACGCGTACAGAACCGGTTGGAATGTCTGCCCCGAGATTCCCGACTATGGACCGAGTAGCCACAGATAGGATTGAAGGAACTAGTTTCCCCTTATTATGCCCTGCCCAGGCTCATCCCCCGCCAACTATAAGGTAGTATAATAGATTTTATTGTAAGAAATAACTTTTTCAATTGGCTTTGTGTATAGAAGGACTCTTCATAGGTATTTGGACTTAGTATATAGGACACTTTTTCAATTTGCTTTGTTTATAGAAGGACTTTATAGGTATTTCGACTTGGTATATAGGACACTTTTTCAATTGGCCTTGTATATAGAAGGACTCTTTATAGGTTTTTGGCGTTAGTATATAGGACACTTTCAATTGGCTTTGTATATAGAAGGACTTTATAGGTATTTGGACTTTGTATATAGGACACTTTTTCAATTGGCTTTGTATATAGGACTCTTTATAGGTATTTCGACTTGGTATATAGGACACCTTTTCAATTGGCTTTGTGTATAGAAGGACTCTTTATAGGTATTTGGACTCTTTGAAATACAGGGCTATGTTGAGGCAGAGACTAAACATAGATATTTTTTAGACGTTTTGGAAGAATTTTTCAATTGGCCTTGTATATAGAAGGACTACTTATAGGTATTTGGATTTTTTTGAAATTGCTGTGTGGAGGGAGAGACTATATATACTTTTTGAAGAATATTACAGCAAACACTAAGTGGAAAATATTATTAAAAGTGAATCTTTGTGTATAGATTGACTATATATAGATATTTACGAAACTGGATTGAAAAATATAAAAGCAAAAATTATATTAGTGGGAAAAATTAAATACAATTGAAGGGTTTAATACAGACATAATTATAATTACAAACGAAAATAAAGAATATAATTAAACAAGTCAGTCAAATGCAAGTGGATGACTATAGATAGATATTTACGAAACTGGATTGAAAAATATAATTACAAAAATGATATTATTGGGAAAAATTAGTTACAATTGAATGGTTTAATAGAGACAATTATAATTACACACCAAAATTAAAATGAAAAAAAAATTAATTACGCAAATCTATCAAATGTTGCAACCATTACTGAAACACGTTCAGCTTAAGAACTAATTTATCTTTGGCGGCTTTTTGGAATAAATTTTCTTCTCTTGACTTAATTATTTTGGCGGGTACCCGGAGCCCAGCACATAGGCCTATCCAAGAAGTCGATTTGTATCTTTTGAAGATAATGAATTTTGACTTTTGTTCTTCGTTACGCAAATAGGCCTAAGGCATCCTTTATCCTTTTACTTTCCTTGTTACTTTTTGGATGGGTGCTACGTCTTTCTTTAGTTGTATATATATATATATATATATATATATATATATATATATATATATATATATATATATATGAACATATATCACAAGCACACGTGATTTTAATTAATGTAAATATCACCCACGAATTGCATTTAATACCGAATTCTATCTTGGGAAATACATATCCACTTGGAATTCATTTTATGGTAACAGCTTCTGGCCGGGTGGTGATTCGAACTACCACCTGTACGGCTAGAAACCATGCTGGCAGGGACCCTACCGACTCAGCTATCAAGCTATCTTGATAGCTGAGTCGGTAGGGTCCCTGCCAGCATGGTTTCTAGCCGTACAGGTGGTAGTTCGAATCACCACCCGGCCAGAAGCTGTTACCATAAAATGAATTCCAAGTGGATATGTATTTCCCAAGATAGAATTCGGTATTAAATGCAATTCGTGGGTGGTATTTACATATATGTGTATATATATATATATATATATATATATATATATATATATATATATATATATATATATACACTATATATATGTATATATATGTATGTATGTATATATATATATATATATATATATATATATATATATATATATATACATATATATATATATATTTATTTATATAATATGATATATAGTATATACCTAATTATAGATAAATACATTTATATATTTATGTATGTTATCTATATATATATAAATAAAGAGAGAGAGAGAGAGAGAGAGAGAGAGAGAGAGAGAGAGAGAGAGAGAGAGAGAGAGAGAGAGAGAGAGAGAGAGAGAGAGACCAAATCCTTTCTTTTACCCTTAAAATTTAGCTAACCATTACTAGTCAGGCCACGCCCCCTCTTTCAAACTGACCCCACCGTTATTCAGATCCTGTGGGCCACTCTGCGCCCAAATTCCGGTGGGAGGAGAGGGTCAATGCCCTAGTTACGGTCCTGAAGCCGGAGGGCGCCGCCCTTGCCGTGTTCTGCGATGCCCAGGGGCATCCGGTCCCCGCCGTGCGGTAAGTAGGGTGCCCTTGGTTCTTTGGACGGGAGAAGGATGTTGAACTTAGGAAGTAACATTGATAGAAAATTCCTAAAAACGAAATTTGAAAATATGGATGAATTAAAGAAATAACATTTTTAATAATGAATAAAATTTTTAATAA
>NW_027168860.1:250000-252500 GCF_036898095.1 Palaemon carinicauda | reverse complement strand
CACTGCTCAGGCCCATCCCACACCAAAGTTCAGGTAACGTCAGGGAAAATTTCTAGGGGGTATTGATTTTTGCAAGTGGGTATGCTCGTCCTATGTAACTTTCAAGGAATAAATACAGTGTGTTAATTTTAGCAAGTGGGTAAGCTGTACAATATGAAACTTCCTGGGGGGAAAAAAATACAGGGTGTCAATTCTAGCAAGTGGGTATGCTCTGCACTATGTACCTTCCCATTATGTTTGGTCCTGACTATGCTACGAGCTGAATGCCAACAAAGTTCTCTTCCTTTTTGGATTTGAACCACCATCCATTGAAGCTGCCTAGCGATAGTGAATCCACTCAGTGTCAGAGTGAATTACGTATTAAGTGGCTGTATTCTGTCCCCAAAAAGGCCCGCATGACCTAACAAAAATAGGTCACTTGTTTTCCGTTGTCTCTTAATAGTGCAATTGGTTCCATACTATCTGTTCCTCCCTCAGGCAGGGCATTTCATGTTATGTGAATAAATATTATTAGCAAAAAAGATGAATAACCAGAACGACGTGTTCCTAACGGATGGTTACTTATCAAAAATGAAAATATCTTATTTATTTCTTCATTTAGTGAAAAGGGGAGGTCATATTTACTGTTTTGGTGAAAGGGGGAAATTATTCCAACATTCTTGCATATCAAAAATCCTTTGTTTTATTAAAATGCCCTTTTGATTGGTTGAACCAGAGGGCGTTTCAAGTGCTGCTCCTTCAATACCTGTAGAGGACACCGTCAGTGCCAAGATCAAACCAGTCGGCTCCAGCTTTGCCCTTCCTTGCAATGCCCAGGCTTCCCCACCACCTATGTATAGGTATGGTATCTGTATACTGTATTTTGAGCCTGTACATGAGCCTGGCTTCCTGAAGTGGTAGTGTCCAGAGCTGGTGACATTGTGTATTATGTATTAAATATTTGCTTCTGATCTTTAGTAGAATATTTTGAGGATCTTCAAGGATCTGTTTGGGAATTTACAGATACAATTCCTGTATACCTGTACAAGGTTCGTGGTATGTATATTCTGTTAGGGTCATTTGATAGGCAACCAGGGTTGGCACATGTAAAATACCTGTTCAAGGTTATTAGGGTATGATTCTGTCCTTTTTCTAAGTTTGGTTCTCCCATCCGGACATTACAGTACCTGTATTGTATTGTTTTCTGTTTTAGAGGATTGTTTTTTGTAAGTTTTCAATTACAAATATTCCCTTAATCACCAGACTTAACTTAAAGCAAGGAGTCTGTATTAAGTATGGTATATAGCATATATATCTGTTGATTCTCTTTAGGCTGTTTTAGCTTTGGCCAACGTAATACAGGAACAGTAAATCCACCGTATTAGGAATGTATTTTAGGGGTATCTTGGGGTTCTAGGTACATCTGTATACTGTATTTTGAATGTCATTTATGCGAAGCTAGATTAATCCATCAATAAGGGAGGGATGGGCTATTGTATCTTATAAAGACTTACTTTATCTTACCTTACTTTACCTAAATGCGAATCCTCTGCTCAACTTTCCTTACTTTAAGATTATTTTAGTCTTACAGACATTAGACTTCAACGGTTACCTCTGGAATTTGACATTACGCATATCGTGACCCGCTGGCCTGAAATTTGAGAATCTTACCTTTTCCAAATTATTGATAAACCATTACAACTTATATTTATCAGGAGAATTTAAATGCCTTGATAGATTATGAATATTAACTATATTACATGATATGGTCTTTGCAACTAGATTCTTTGCTCTTATCCGACAATATCAGATAAATAGTTAATAATCTGATGAATAATTCTACGCCAACATTCAGATACCTATTATGAGATTAAGACAAATAGATCATTTATATTCCGTTGAGTAATTCCTCCCAATTATTGTCCCCCCAAAAGACCCTATGGGGAGCTCCGCCCCCAAACTCCCTCCCAGGGAAACGGTGAACAAGGAGGTCACTCACCAGGGCTCTAGTTATCCTCTCTTTTGTGATGCCCAGGCATTTCCTGTCCCATCCTACAGGTAAATGGAAGCTTATAGATCTTTCTTCACACCTCCTACAGGTAAAATGACTTGTACTATCTCCTATCATGGTCTACAGGGGCTTTTACAGATATTGTTAAGATGCATGTAAGCTTGTCTCCTACAGGGAAACTGTAATGTATAGCTCATCTCTGTCAACTTCCTCGGGTAGACTGGAAGGTCCTAATACTTCCATTCATATCCTTCAGGTAGAATTCGCTTATAAAGCATTCTCTACTACCTTGTACAGGCAAATTAAAAATCCTTGGGCCCAGTTTTCGTCTGTCCTACAGACAAACTGTCCAATATATGTTTTTCCCCCTCCTTTTCCATCCTTAGGATGCCCAGATCATCTGCACTAACTACAGTTAGGTTGTTGAATCTAAGTCTTACTTCTCTTTTTCTGAATGTAAAATGTAAAACCCCCCAATTTTCCTCGTTTTCCATCAGATAAAAGGTAACC
>NW_027168860.1:215000-242500 GCF_036898095.1 Palaemon carinicauda | reverse complement strand
GTTGCAGTTTTCTATTATCTATTTGGAAGTTTTGATGCAGTGGTTTCTAAAGCTAGTGCATACTCTACTACTTGCTCTAATGGGTCGCAGTATTCCCATTCTCTATGTAGTGTCATGAGGGCATACTGCTCAGTTCAAGATAATTGTCGTTGGACTCACTATAGAGATATTTGGGTACTGATAATTTCAGATTTGAACCCTATATGGGAATTAAGCCTTTGCATGGGAGGTAGTGCGTTCTACTTGCTTTCAAGAGTATTATCATCCTCAGCAGTCTTTAATCCAAATCTCATGAAATTAGTGACTGTATGTGAGGTAGTGCGTTCTACTTGCTTTGAAGAGTATTATCATCCCCAGCAGTCATTAATTTAAAGGCTTTTATGGGAGTTAGCGCCACTGATTGAGAGGTAGTGCGCTCTACTTGCTTTGAAGAGTATTACCATCCCCACTATCTTTAATTTGAACCTGTTTATAGGAATTAGTAATTGTGCAATGCATTCTACTTGCTTTTTAAGAGTATTATTAACCCATGTTCATTCCAACCATCTATTTTTGATACCTTTGCAGTTGAGTTTAGGCTTTCATACCGCGACAAGCCTCTTTTTCACTAGCACTAATACTCCAAAGTTTGGGTAAACTTTTTCTTTTTTAGAAGGCAGAGGCATTAACCTCATGTTAATCTTCCAATTTATATCCCGGGCTTTTACCTACTACTATGTATGAACTTTCAAGGCATACATATATGGGAAGTCATTGTATTAGATTAACGGGTAGACCCACCTGCTCCTTTTCAGTTCTTAGCAAGAACCAATCTACTTTATCCAAGCCTTCATCTTAAGACAGCAGTGTTTAATGTATAGATGTTAGGTAAGTTTCTATTCTTTATTTGACTCTTCTTAAAATGACCCCAGAGCCAGCGGGGAGCTCTGCCCCCAAGATTCCCTCCGAGGGTTTGCTGATTAACAGGATCGAAAGAGCCGGGAACAGTTTTGCCCTTCTCTGTGCTGTCCAGGCGTCACCAGTCCCAGAACACAGGTAATGGGGGTTGAGTTTGTTTACCGGGGGCGTTCGTTTTGATTTAAAAAAAAATTTTTTTTTTAGAATTTTAAAATAATGGTTTTTATTTTTTTTTTTTTTTGTGGTGGGCGTGTGGGATTGTTTACTTTATTTTGTTGTGTATTTTAATTTGGTGTAGACAAGTTTAATTTAATTTAATTTTATATGGACTAGGAAATTATATCGACAAACACACACTTATATATATATATTATATATATATATACTTATATATATATATATATATATATATATATATATGTGTGTGTGTATGTGTATGTATGTGTGTGTTTCCGTGTATACATACACACGCACACACACACACATATATATATATATATATATATATATATATGTGTGTGTGTGTGTGTGTGTGTGGGCTGTTTTTGTGTATACTCACATACTAGACATGTACACACACAATATATATATATATATATATATATATATATATATATATATATATATATATATATATATATACACGTATATATATATATATATATATATATATATATATATATATATATATATATATTACCCCAAATAAAATACCATTTAATTGAGAAGCAATTCCCTGTATCTCTGCAATCTCAAATGTTTATTTCCTCATACAATGAAAGATAATACTTACTATATTCATCGTTTATCAAGACTCCGCCAAAGTAAACAACGAAGGAATAGAACGAAATATTTTTGAAGGACTTTGATGAAAACCAAATATTAAATGAAACTAAAATATTCAACATTAATTAATGTGTGTTGGTTTTTTGTTTTCGTTTTCCGTTGTTGTTTTAGTTTTTCTTTAGTTTCTTTTAGTTTCCCGTTGTTGTGTTTTTCCCGTTTTATAAAGTTTCACCAAGAAAAATGGGGATTGATTTCTCTCTCTCTCTCTCTCTCTCTCTCTCTCTCTCTCTCTCTCTCTCTCTCTCTCTCTCTCTCTCTCGTCCTTAATATGGCAACTTGATGCATCAAAAACACTGTATCGTATACAAGTGTTGTATACGATACAGTATTGCATACAAATGTATTTTATACAATACATTGTTGTGTACAAAATAGTTATGTATACCAAAAAGTGTTGTATACAAAACAGTTTTGTATACAAAAATGTGTTGTATACAAAAGAGTTTTGTATACAAAACAATAATGCATATAGCACAGTGTTGCATACATCACACTGTTGCTTACAAAACAGTGTTGCAAATGAAACAGTTTGCCATATGCATTATTGTTTTGTATGCAGCACTATTGACACAACAGTTTTGTATATATCAATATTTTATGCAAAACTTTAATACAACACTTGTATGCAACACAATTTTATATATAATACTTTTCATTGCAACACTATTTTGTAGACAACACCTTTCTTTGCAACACTATTTTGTAGACAACACTTCATTGCAACACTTTTTTGTAGAGAACACTTTTCATTGCAACACTATTTTGTACACAACACTTTTCATTGCAACACTATTTTGTATGCAACACTACTGTATGCAACAATGCTGTATGCAAAACAGTGTTGTTCAAATTCAAATCCTTCATTTACACCATACATTCCCTCTTGAAAGCGGCCATTAAATTGATACTGGGGCATCCCCCCTCTTACCCAAGGCATTCAGACATCCTCTCATAAGTGACAATTTGCATATGGAAATTATATTTACCTCCGGTGGCAGAACCAGTGGGGACTTCCGCCCCCAACCTGCCCCCTCTGGCGAGGCATTTGAACGACGTCAGGAAATCGGGGGACAGTTTCGCCCTGTTCTGTACAGTGCAGGCTTCGCCCGTCCCACAGCACAGGTATTGGACAGGAATTTAAGATTTAAAGGTCACTCATGAATGGCAGAGGCAAGGGACAGTGACATTGCCCTAGCAATCAGGACAGTGCCCTAGAGACTGATCATATGTTATATGATCAGCGCATAAGCCTCCTCTCCAACCAAGCTAGGACCAGGGAGGGACAGTCACTGGCTGCTGATGACTCAGCAGATAGACTTATAGGCTCCCCCAAACCCTCCAACCTTAGCTCACAAGGATGGTAAGGTTGCAGACACTAATGGCACTAACGAGTCTAAAAATCAGGCCACAATCAGAGTCTGTAGGTTTTAAGATTGTAGGGTCTGTATGTTTCAGTGTATCAGAGTTGACAATAGTTAGGGAAAACCTTGAGGTGTTTATTAAGTGGCAGCTAACTGAATAATTGAGTATAACTATATATAAACCTCAATTATTGTAGGGTAATTCATTGTGGACACAAAGGTTTCAAAATAAAAACATTGAAGAACTGCCAATAGTTAGGGAAAACCTAGACGTCTTTATATATAATTGAGGTTAACTATTTATAAACCTCATGTATTTTAGGATAATTCAGTGTGGACACAGTTGAAGGTTTCAAAATAAAAACATTAACATGTTTTTAGTTGATCAGAGCTGCTAAAAGTTAGGGAAAACTTGAGGCGTTTATTAATTGGCAGCTAACTGAATAATTGAGGTTAATTATTTTTAAACCTTAATTATTTTAGGATAATTCAGTGTAGACACAATTGAAGGTTTCAAAATAAAATATCAATTAATCTCGAACTATTTAGATTGTGTATGCTTTTATAGTTGATCAGAGTTATCAACATTTAGGGATAACACAGAGTTGAAAAATTAAGGTCTATGTAGTTGCAAGTAAATAAATAATCTAGGTTAACTATTCATAAACCTCAATTATTCCAGGATAACTCTGTGTGGATACAACGCAAGGTCTTAAAATGAAAACAATTAGTGTCAAGCCATTTATAGTGGAAATAATTCAAGTTATCTAAAGTGGAGATAATTTAATTTATCTGAAGTGGAGATAATTAAAGTTATCTAGAACCTCATATAGTTGGGATAGCTCAATGTGAAGGTAGTGGAGTGTACCTGTTTAGAAATCCAAATATAAGTGATTTACTCTTTTCATTCTTAAGATACTTTATGGCTATTCTGATCTCCAACTAAGAAGCTGTTCAAGGCAAGTAAAAATGTAGATGTTTGCACATATTCTTATTAGTTTTGTAGGTTCTTATTGTTATTTTCAGACTGTCTTTTTATTATTTCTCTTATTTTTCCGTTATAGTTGAATCTTAATCCAATTTATTTTGTATAAATAACACTTTTGATTAATTTCTTATCCCTTTTGTTTACATTAAAAGCAATACAATTTCCAAATACTCTAATCAGAACAGTTATTCTCTGGTACATCCAATGATCAGGCTTCTGTTCATTTGTATTTATTCACCATTCAAAAAAAATATTCACAATGAATTACTATTTTCTAAAACAAAGAACCAGTTGGCACCTCCGCTCCGACAGTCCCGTCCTTGGGAAAGCATTTCACAGACACCAAGAGATCAGGAGACAGTTTTGCCCTGTTCTGTTCAGTGCAGGCCTCCCCCGTCCCACAACACAGGTACTGGTATGGTTTCTTGAGTGATTTGAACCTGGGACTTGATAGAATTTAGATGTGTGGTCCAGCGCTTTGCCCTGGGAGGTTATTCAGTGTCAAGGTATTGGGGGGAATCCAAAATTTGCTATTCAGTGCACAGGTACTTGGGAAATCCTCAAAATTTGCTCTTCAGTGTCCAGGTACTTGGGAAAACCTCAAAATTTGCTATTCAGTGCCCAGGTACTGGGGAAAAACTCAAAATCTGCTACTCAGTGCCCAGATACTCCTTGGGGAAAAACGCAGAGTTTGCTATTTAGTGCTCAGGTACTCTTGGGGGGTGGGTGGGCAAAATTTGCTATTTAGTGCGTGGGTACCCCTTAGGAAAAACAAAATTTTGCTATTCGTTGCCCAGGTACTTTGGGGAAAAAAATTGCTATTCAGTGCCCAGGTACTTGGGAAAAAAATAAAATTAGCTATTCAGTGCCCAGGCACTCCTTGGTGGAAAAAAAAAAACACAAAATTAGCTATTTAAAGGAGGAAATTAATTTTATTAATTTATTTAATGAAAGGAAGATCGTCGTATGAAAAATAACTTGAGTTCTTAATAATTTATTTCCCGGTTGTATTTCGAAATACACAGTTAATGAATCGCGTTGGCCAAAGGAAGCAACCATTTCGTATTCTATTTCAGCTACTTAAGTCGACCTTATCCCAGTGAGTTCTTGGCCCCATATATATATATATATATATATATATATATATATATGTATATATATATATATATATATATATATATATATATATATATATATATATTTATATATATATATATATATATATATATATATATATATACATATATATATATATATATATACATATATATATATATATATATATATATATATATATATATGTATGTATGTATGTATGTAAAGAATTGTTTTCCTGGCAGCCCCTGCAGGCACATCAGCTCCCAGTCTCTCATCCAAAGAGAAATTGATCAACGAAGTGAAAAAGGCTGACACCAGCTTTGCACTTTTATGCAACGTGCAGGCTTCGCCCGTGCCAGAGCACAGGTAGTGGGATTTAGCATTATTTTCGTGATTTTAGGTTTTTGTATCAGGTGGAGTGAGTATCGTTGTTATTGTCTTTCATGATTTGGGAGTTTGTATAGTTTTTATTTTAGGTTATTTGACGAAAGCACAGGGAGTGGGATCTTTATTGTCTTGAGTTTGTATAGTTTTAATTTAGGTTATTTAATGAGAGCACAGGTAGTAGGATTTAATTTGTCTGAGATTGTATAATTTCATTTTAGGTTGTATAATTAGAGCACGAAATTTGTTTTGCTTGAGTTTGTACAGTTTCACTTTAGGTTATTTAATGAGAGCACAGGAAGTGGGATTGGTTTTTCCTATCCAGACCCATAGGGTAAAAGTTTCTTTATTCATTATTGCAATGGCTCAAACTTCTGTTTCAGAAAATTCGATAAGAAAATTTATCATTATTTCTAGTCTATACATAATGAGAACACAGGGAGTTTGAGTTCATCCTTATCCAATAACTTATTTTAATCAATATTGCTGGTGAACTAAACAAAACACAGTCGGCTCCTTGTTTCTGTCGTTAATGGTAAGTTGATATGGTTTTTATTTATTGCAATGAAAATAATATTATTTGAAAATAATAGATCCAGTGGGCACATCTGCTCCAAAGTTAACAACGCGAGACAAGCATGTGACGGAAGACAAAATTGGTGGCTCCAGTTTTGCACTCTTCTGTACAGCCCAAGCATCACCAGTTCCTGAATACAGGTAGAATACTTTAAATAAGAGGTAGTGAGGGTGTTTGGTGTCATAAAAAGGTAGTTAGTTACTTTACCTGTTCCTTGTTACAGGTAATATACTTTGAAAACTAAGGTAGTGGAAGTTTAGTGTCATAAACAGGTACTTCATTACTTTACCTGTTCCTTATTACATGTTATATACTAAAAACAAAGGTAGTGGAAGTTTGGTGTCATAAACATGTAGTTAGTTACTTTACCTGTTCTTCATTACAGGTGATATACTTAAGAAACTATAAGGTAGTGGAAGTTTAGTGTCATAAACAGATAGTGGGTTACTTTACCTATCCCTTATTACAGGTAATATACTTTGAAAGCTAAGGTAGTGGAAGTTCGCTGTCTTAAACAGATAGTAGGTTACTTTACCTGTTCGAGATTGCAGGTAATATACATTTAGAACACAGGTAGTGGGAACTGTATCGGTGTCCTAAATAGGTAGTGAGTTACTATAATGGTTACTTTATACTACCATTTATAAGAAAAATAATCTTTTTCTATGTCCTGTCGAGTTCATATAATTTTGGTACAAAAATAATTTTCTAACTAGAAATCCCAGACAGTGTGTCGAGTCCCGTTGTAACTTCGTAACAAAGGTAATACGATACCCGAGTCCTGGGATGTTGTCCCGTATCATGCAAGTACAATACCTGAAGAAGGCCGCTACCAGTATGTTTATCGTCATAACACAGGTAGTAGGACACTCGTAGGTAGGATACTTTTGAAGATCTGTTCAAACAAAGTTTGTTATCATCTGTCTTATCAAGGTCTCACTGCTTCACGAACACAGGTAGTGGGATTAACTCATAAGTAAACACCTGTCAAGGTTATTGCATCATAAAACAGGTAGTTGGGAGGCATTTGATAATGTTAGGTTAGGCTAGTTAGGTTTAGGTATTTGTGGAATGTTAATATCTCGTCTGGTCGGAGGAGACAAGAACATTATGGAAAAATAGCCAAGGGGATTAACCACAAAACGAGTGAGTTGTGAATAGGAACCCAGAGTTTAGCAGAAGGAAAAAAGGCTGTCGCTTAGCCATGTACTCCTTTAGAGGATAATTGACTTCCACCTATTAAATGTGAAAGAATGGGCCGGTCAGAGGTTCAGACTCCTTATTAAATAATATTTTATTCTTAGGTTATTGTTTAACATTGTTTACTATTATTATATTTACTTGTTTATCCGAAAAGAACCGGTTGGCACTTCCGTTCCCAAATTCCCGTCCAAAGAGCGGCTTGTTAATGAGATCAAATCGTCCGGAACCAGTTTCACTCTGTTTTGCACCGTACAGGCGTCCCCACCCCCTGTGCACAGGTAATGGGATGAGTCATTCAATTTGATCTTTTGTTATGGAAATTAGGTATTGATTAATTATCTGTTAAGGATGTGATTTTCTATAGATGATGATTATCATCATCATCTTCTCTTACGCCTATTGACGCCAAGGGCCTCGGTTAGATTTCGCCAGTCGTCTCTCTATCTTGAGCTTTTAAATCAATACTTCGCCATTCATCATCTCCCACTTTACGTTTCATAGTTCCCAGCCATGTAGGCCTGGGTCTTACAACTCTTCTAGTGCCTTTGCGGTGCACAATTTATTATTATTACTAGTGTAAGTGTTCCGTCAAAAATGACGGCTAAATATTTGAATAGATATGTACACATGCATACACATCTTCAACCCTCCCCACTCCCTCTTACTTTCCTAACTACAACACGGCAGTGTTGGTTTCTCAGGGTACCGCCTCTCACCAGGGTATGATTAGTCCCATCCCCCTACCTGAGGGATGGGGAGAGACTGAATAGTTATACGCCTGGTAATGCCGCTCAGCGTGACCAGAAAGAGACGTGTGTGTGTGTGTGTATATATATATATATATATATATATATATATATATATATATATATATATATATATATATATAGCCTGACATTTGCTCTTTATTATATAGGGGAGATTATTATTATTATTATTATTATTATTAAATAAATAAATACACTATCCAACACTCCTCAAATATAGTAAAATAAGGTATCTGCAATTAATGAAATATCCTGATCCTAATCACATTGACGGATATTTCATAAGGACCCTTAACCATATTTGTAGTTCCATGGATATGAGGCTCGCAACTGCATCTCAAATTCGAAATAGAAAACAATTAACACGATTTGTATGTCCTTGAAGATTGGCAGTGGGTCTCAGGGCAACTTGGGGACGACGTAAATATAGAAATATTATATATTAATCATAAATATTGAATAATTTTTCAGTTATATGATTGTTATCATTGCTGTTTGGGTTCATTCACGTTCCTTGCGAGAGAGAGAGAGAGAGAGAGAGAGAGAGAGAGAGAGAGAGAGAGAGAGAGAGAGAGAGAGAGAGAGAGAGGCATCTCCAGTGTTTATTTCACCCTACACCAGACCCTGTTGGTTCAGCTGGGCCGACATTTCCTTCTGGGAAAAAGATTGAATTCCCATTGGTCGAGGAAGGAAGGTCGACCAATCTCCTTTGCCAGGTGTCCGCTCATCCAATCCCTCGGTTCAGGTATAGGTTTTTTAATCTTGTTTTCTTCTGTGTAATGTTTTAGTTACTGTTTTCGTATTCATTTTGGCGTAATTGGGTTAAGCAGTTTATTTGAATTTTTTTTTTTTTTTGAAGTAGTGATCATTGAAGATAAAGTTTGATGGGATTATTATTATCATTATTATTATTATTATTATTATTATTATTCACAGTCTATAGAGACTTCGTGGTTTATATTGTGAGTCACATTATTATTATTAACTGGAATAGGAATATTCCTGGAACTACCTGGAATAGGAATATTCTAGGAACTACCTGGAATAGGAATATTCTAGGAACCAACTGGAATAGGAATATTCTAGGAACTACCTGGAATAGGAATATTCCAGGAACTAACTGAAATGGGCATATTCCTGGAACTAACTGGAATAGGAATATTCCTGGAACTAACTGGAATAGGAATATTGTATCTAACTGGAATAGGAATGTTCCCATAATTACCTGGAATGGGCATATTCCAGGAACTAACTGGAATATAAATATTCCAGGAACTAACTGGAATGGGCATATTCCAGGAACGAACTGGAATAAGAATACTCCAGGAACTAACTGGAATGGTACATTCCTGGAACTAACAGGAATAGGAATATTCCTGGAACTAACTGGAATAGAAATATTATTGTAACTAACTGGAATAGGAATGTTATTGTAGGTAACTGGAATAACAATGTTCCTGGAACTAACTGGAATAGGAATATTCCTGGAACTAACTGGAATAGTAATATTCCTGGAACTAACTGGAATAGAAATATTATTGTAACTAACTGGAATAGGAATGTTATTGTAGGTAACTGGAATAACAATGTTCCTGGAACTAACTGGAATAGGAATATTCCTGGAACGAACTGGAAAGTATAAACTCATCTCCGAGAATCTTCACTAAAGTATGAAAGAGATTCAGATGAAGGGAAATAAGAAAGATGGGAGGGGAAAAGAGAGACCATTCTATTTTTATACTGTTGTGGGCGTCCCAATACGACGTAGTTCACTCTCTTTCTCTCTCACACACTCACACATACTCTCTCTTTCAAGGTCGTCCCCCTCTCCCCCCCCCCCCTCTCTCTCTCTCTCTCTCTCTCTCTCTCTCTCTCTCTCTCTCTCTCTCTCTCTCTCTCTCTTTGCTCTTTAACCATATGAGAGTCAGCTGTTTCCAGACTGCGTGGTGGCAGTAGTTGCCAGATGCTGCTATATTTACGTTTTTTGTTTATTTGTAAATATATATCAATTCAAGCTATTGTTTGTACATGTGTACATATTATGAAATACTAGAATTATACGTTTATATAATTAATATATTTGGCCAAGCATAAGTTTATATCAGCTAATTATAAAAAAGAATATTCTTAATATCACGTTTTCCGGAGTTATCGAACATATGGCAACCTTGCCCTACCCCCACACCACTACACAGGAATACTATCTTCAATATTTTATTATTGAAGTAAATTCCATGAAATTGGTATCAGACAAAGGCTTCCCTTTTCCCACATTGCGGTGCGAGATAACTGCTGAATGTATAGGAATATAAAACCATATGGTTTTATTGTGCTTTTTATTAAAACAGCTGTTTTAACTCGATTGAAAGCAGAGAGTTTTAGAATGTTATGGTATATTAGTGAGTTTCTCTTGAAGTAGACATGACTTACCTTTGAGGACCAGATGTCTAGAATGTTTGAGTGATTTGATTTTTATATTTAATGAAATTATTAAAAGGGTTATGCATTTAATAAAAAAAAATCTATACATAACCTAGCTTAGAACTAAAAATACTTGAGGAATTTCATTTTTTTTTATTAAATGAAATTATTGAGTCATGCATTTAATAAAAAAAAATCTATACCTAACCTACCTTAAAACTAAAAAAAATATTTTTTTTGAGGAATTTCATTTTTTTATTAAATGAAATTATTATAAGGGTTATGCATTTAATAAAAAAAAATCTATACCTAACCTACCTTAAAACTAAAAAAATATTTTTCTTGAGGAATTTCATTTTTTTTTATTAAATGAAATTATTGAAAGTCTTATGCATTTAATAAAAAATCTATACCTAACCTAGCTTAGAACTAAAAAAAGTTCTTCTATCGGAATTTCTATAATAATATGCATAAATAATATATTTTTAGTAGTTATGATATGGACATTTATAAGAAAGACATGTAACAATAATATGTCCCATTTTTTGTAATATAGAAAATAAATTTAACTAAATTTAACTTTAGAAAAACGGCAAGTTAATGAATATTTAGACCAGCCATTTCATAATAAAAAGCACAACAAAAACAATGTTTTTAACCGCTGTAAAATGAATGATTTAATACAATTTATAATTTACAATAACTTAAAACTCCTTTTCAAAGTCTCCTAACCAAAAATATTAACCTAATATTAACCTAACCTAAAATGAAGTCATCATTTAATTTGTAAAATCAATGATTTAATACAATTTATAATTTACAATAATTGAAAACTCCATTTTCAAAGTTCCTAACCGCTAAATCTTAACCTAACCTGAAATGAAGTCATCGTTTGATTTGTAAATTCCACGATTTAATACAATTTATCTTTTTCAAAGTTTCCCAACCGCTAAATCTTAACTTAATATTAACCTAACCTAAAATGAAGTCATAATTTAATTTGTAGAATCCACGATTTAATACAATTTATCTTTTCCAAAGTTTCTCAACCGCTAAATCTTAACTTAATATTAACCTAACCTAAAATGAAGTTATAAATAATTTGTAAAGTCCACAATTTAATACAATTTGTCTTTACCAAAGTTTCCCAACCGCTAAATCTTAACTTAATATTAACCTAACCTAAAATGAAGTCATCATTTAATTTGTTAAATCCACTATTTAATACAATTTATCTTTTTCAAAGTTTCCCAACCGCTAAATCTTAACTTAATATTAACCTAACCTAAAATGAAGTCATCATTCAATACAATCTATCCTTTCCAAAGTCTCCCAACCTCAAAACATTAACCTAATATCAACCTAACCTAAAATGAAGTCATCATTCAATACAATCTATCCTTTCCAAAGTTTCCCAACCGCGAAATTTTAACCTAATATCAACCTAACCTAAAATGAAGTCATCATTCAATACAATCTATCCTTTCCAAAGTTTCCCAACCGCGAAATTTTAACCTAATATCAACCTAACCTAAAATGAAGTCATCATTCAATACAATCTATCCTTTCCAAAGTCTCCCAACCTCAAAACATTAACCTAATATCAACCTAACCTAAAAGGAAGTCATCATTCAGTACAATTTATCCTTTTCCAAAATTTCCCAACCGCGAAATTTTAACCTAATATCAACCTAACCTAAAATGAAGTCATCATTCAATACAATCTATCCTTTCCGAAGTTTCCCAACCGCGAAATCTTAACCTAACCTAAAATGAAGTCATCTTTCAATACAATTTATCCTTTTCCAAAGTTTTCCAACCGCGAAATATTAACCTAATATCAACCTAACCTAAAATGAAGTCATCATTTAATACAATTTATCCTTTTGCAAAGTTTCCCAACCGCGAAATCTTAACCTAACCTAAAATGAAGTCATCATTCAATACAATCTATCCTTTCCAAAGTTTCCCAACCGCGAAATCTTAATCTAACCTAAAATGAAGTCATCATTCAATACAATCTATCCTTTCCAAAGTTTCCCAACCGCGAAATCTTAATATAACCTAAAATGAAGTCATCTTTCAATACAATTTATCCTTTCCAAAGTTTCCCAACTGCGAAATATTAACCTAACCTAAGAATTAAGTTATTAATTATCTTCGTAGCCGGAGTCTCAAGTAGCGCCCCTAGAGTTCCTCTCTTGGCCCTTGTCAACACAGTCAAAGAAGCCCAGGGGCAGAGTCTTACTTTGCCCTGCAATGCCCAGGCGTATCCTGTGCCCTCCTTCAGGTAAGGTAGCTTCCGGTACTGTTTGTTACTTGAGGTTCGTGTTTGTTGAAGGAGGTTGTGAAATGGTAGGTTGTAGAATGGTTAGTTGATATTTTGTACAGTATAGTGACAGGGAAGTTGGTTGTGGGCAGAAGGGCTGTTTTGAGTTCTTGTGTTGTTGTTATTATTATTGTTATTATTATTATTATTATTGTTGTTGTTGTTGTTGTTGTTATTATTTTCATTATCATTATTATTATTATTATTATTATTATTATAATAATAATAATAATAATAGTAATAATAATAATAATAAAAATAATGATAATAATAATAATGATAACAACAACAACAACAACAACAGCAAAAACAACAACAATAATAATAATAATAATAATAATAATTATAATAATAATAATAATAATAATAATAATAATAATAATAATTATAAATACCAATTACAGAGATTACAGAGGCATACTGTACTATCATACCGAACAGCTATACAGAAGTGCTATATCTTTTATATTAATCAAGGCGCGGCTTCCTGATTGATAGATTGAATAGATAGCGAAGCCTTAAAGGAGATTAGCTCTTCAATTGATTGATTGATTTAGTAGTCTCAAATAACAGTACTCGTGGTTGGATCGATCAAAGGGAATGTGATGATTGATTAATAGGTTTCGTTTACTGGCAGTGTAGATCAGTGTACCATTTTTTTTTGTATATACATACAGACGTATAAATCAGTTGCTGCTTGTAACTGATTTAAGGATTGTTGCAAGTTTTAGAAGTAAATTAGTATAGTTCAGTGTATATATTTTTCTTTAATTTTATGTGTTTAAACCATTTGCTGCTTGTCACTGACTTAAGGATTGTTGCAAGGTTTAGAAGTAAATTAGTATAGTTCAGTGTATATTTTTGTCTTATTTTTACGTAGCGTATAAACAAGTTGCCGCTTACAACTTACTTAAGGATTGTTGCAAGTTTTAGAAGTAAATTAGTATAGTTCAGTGTATATTTTTTCTTCAATTTTATGTAGCGTTTAAACCAGTTGCTGCTTGTAACTTACTTAAGGATTGTTGCAAGGTTTAGAAGTAAATTAGTATAGTTCGGCGTAACTTTTTTTTAATTTTATGTAGTATTTAAACTAGTTGCTGCTTGTAACTGACTTAAGGATTGTTGCAAGGTTTAGAAGTAAATTAGTATAGTTCGGCGTAACTTTTTTTTTATTTTATGTAGTATTTAAACTAGTTGCTGCTTGTAACTGACTTAAGGATTGTTGCAAGGTTTAGAAGTAAATTAGTATAGTTCAGTGTAACTTTTTTATTTTATTTTTATGTAGCGTATAAACTAGTTGCTCCTTGTAACTGACTCTTTAGGATTGTTGCAAGCTTCAGAAGTGATTTTTCCATTCTTTATCTTTCTTTTTAAGGCCTTATTGTGACCCATTACCGCTTGAACCAGACCGCTAATGCTTGTTGTAAAGACAGAAGTGTTAACTCAAGCGTCCAATCCCTCTCTCTTAATCGAATTTTGGACCTCATTATAATCCATTGCCACTTGAAATTGACTAATAAGGTTTGTTGCAAGGTAGATGTATAATCCATTGGGTCTCGTTATAACCCATTGCCACTTGAACTTGTCTACTAAGGTCTGTTTCAAGGAAGAGGTATAACCCCATCGGGTCTCCTTATAACCCATTGCCACTTGAACTTGTCTACAAAGGTCTGTTTCAAGGAAGAGGTATAACCCCATCGGGTCTCCTTATAACCCATTGCCACTTGAACTTGTCTACAAAGGTCTGTTTCAAGGAAGAGGTATAACCCCATCGGGTCTCCTTATAACCCATTGCCACTTGAACTTGTCTACAAAGGTCTGTTTCAAGGAAGAGGTATAACCCCATCGGGTCTCCTTATAACCCATTGCCACTTGAACTTGAATACTTAGGTCTGTTGCAAGGCAGAGGTATAAAACCCAACTCTCAGTCTTCTTTCATCCAGACTTGAGACCGACTCGAGTCCATGAACTCACTAGAGCATTATCACGATTAAAAACAAATAGAAAACGATTGAATTTAACCAATAATCCTCCCTGGCTAACAGAACCTGTGGGTAGCGCAGCGCCACAAGTAGCCATGACGGCTAGATTATCAACTAACATCCGGGATCATGGAGAGAGTTTCGCTCTTCTTTGCCCGGCTCAAGCTCACCCGTTGCCGGCTTACAGGTAGATCGACTTTGTACTGAGTATATTTGATTATTTGTTGATGGATTTATGTATATTTGGGTCGGTTTTGCGAATATTTGATGAAGGTATGATTAGTTGGGGATTATTAGTTAGTGTTCGATAGTAGTTTTTTGGGGAAGATATTTACCAGAACTGAGGGTTAGAATAGGGTGTGAGGCTCGCAACTTCACACCCAAAAAAATTGTGAAAATTAGATTGTTTTATTTTACCAGGAATACATTATGAAGAAATATATATATATATATATATATATATATATATATATATATATATATATATATATATATATATATATATATATATATATATATATTAGTGTACATGACCCATCAGAAATTACTGGTAAGTTACTGTACACATGAAAATGCATTCCTCTCTTACCAGGGTGTGACTACTCCTTCTCCCTACCAGAGGGACGGGGAGAGCTCATCGTGATAGAAAAAATACACACACACATATATGTGTATATATATATATATATATATATATATATATATATATATATATATATATATATATATATATATATATAGTTAGACACTTGCTCTTTATTATATAGGGTGTATACTTAGTATATTATATTTATATATATATATATATATATATATATATATATATATATATATATATATATATAGAGAGAGAGAGAGAGAGAGAGAGAGAGAGAGAGAGAGAGAGAGAGAGACTGCGAGTACATTTGTGATTATTATTATTATTATTATTATTATTATTATAATTATCATTATTATAATTATCATTATTATTATTAAACACGCAAGACTCACCCAATCCCAAGCATCCAGGAACGAAGTAGTACCTCACCATAATCTTACAATTAACAATAGCATACCAGAACCTCATATACCATTTCATACCCCCCCCCCCCCGCTCTAGCTGGGATGTCCAGCGCCGCTCCAAAGGTGCCCGTTTTGGCCAAGTTGAACCAGTACACGAAATCCCAGGGGGAGAGCTTTGCCCTACCCTGTGATGCCCAGGGTTACCCAGTGCCCTCTTTCAAGTAGGTATTTTTTCAGTGATGGGAAATGTTGGTTTGGTTTTATTATTATTATTATTATTATTATTATTATTATTATTATTATTACGCTACCCGTCAAAACTGACTGCTATAGATTCTTTAGATAGATATGCCCCATACACACTTGTACCCTCCTTTCACCAGGGTATGGCTACTCACTCTGCCCCTACTCGAGGGACGGGGAGACCTACATGTGACCATATATATATATATATATATATATATATATATATATATATATATATATATATATATATATATATATATATATATATATATATATAGCCAGACACTTGGTCTTTATCAGATAGTGGATATTATCATTATTATTTATTATTATTATTATTATTATTATCATCATTATTATTAAAGTGGACTTCTGTAAACATTTTTATTTCTGGATTTTATTTTTATCATAGAGATATTTTATTCAAATTAGTGTTTATGCTTAATGGAAAAAAAATTAGGTTCGCTATAAAGATTTTTTTTTAATACTAATCTTCGATCTTTATTCATAGCACTTCTGCCCTTCGAAAATGTAACGCCATATTGATATAAGAAGTGCAAAAACTTTAATCAGTTTTACAAAAACTCTTAGAAAATTCGTACGAAAATTTGGGTATATTTTATCCCGTCAAATTAAAATTTATTAGATTCAAAATGTTCAATTGTTATGTAAGTTGATATATTTTTTTCTTTGGTCAGATTTTTAAAGGTTTGTTTCGATTTAGCAGGATTTTTTTTAGTTTTTATTATCAGGGTGATATATTGATTAATTTGAGGTTTTTCATCTTATCAGGATGAAAAACTAAATTATAACGCTATTCGTAAAGCAATGAATAATAAAATCAATATATTTGATCAAAATTCTTATGGCCATAAATAAAAACAATTTACTCAATCGAAATAATTATGACGTTCTGAAAATTAATTTTTTATTGGGGTACCTTATCACCTAGAAGCCAGATAATGAATAAATTAACATTATTAATTACTCCGTTGTCAATAAAGACGCCCTTTCGAGCGGGCCTCCCAAGATATCTGAAGAAGCCACTCTGAGGGAGTACAAGAAGGCCTCTAGTCAGAGTTTCGCCATGGCATGCCAGGCCCAAGGGTATCCTGTGCCCTCCTTCAGGTAGGTCTCGTGTTTACAAAGGTATTGAGTGCCACATATAGAGGTTTTTTAGGTATTGGACTGGTGGGTATAATTATAAAGATTATGGGACATTTGGGTATGTTATTAAAGATTGTGGGACAGTTGGGAATGTAATTAAAGATTATAGGACAGTACATGGCTTAAGAACTTCCATACAAAGCTTAAGAACTTTTTTTTCCTAAAGGGAAGCCAGATGGTGCATTACCATTCAATGAGTTTAGGCCTTAAATACTCAGTGAATCCCTTCTAGAAGGCCTCAACCATACATAGATGAAGAACTTAATATCCGTAAAGTGACGCCAGATGATACATTACCATTCAATGAGTTTAGGCCTTAATACTATTCAGGCTCCATAGGATATACCCCCTTTAGCAACGCCAGATATTTCCAAACCGATCAATCAATTCCTTCCTCCTGCAGCGGGGATGTCTGGCTCTGCTCCAAAGGTTCCACCGCAGGCGAAGTTTGACCAATACACTAAGCCCGGCGGAGGAAGCTTCGCTCTCCCGTGCGAGGCGCAGGGGTTCCCCGTCCCGGAGTTCAAGTACGAAATGTTCACACACACATACACACACAAAATTTTACTATTATTTGCATTCCTGAATTTTGTCACTATTCAAACACCCTATCCTTAGATGTGTACTAGGCTTGTACCCATCCTAGCAAAAGGAAAGAAGTATGTTTACATAAAATATCTACTTGTTATAAATGTTCTAGATGCCCTTTCAAGTGGCCCCCCGAAGGTCCCAGAGCAAGCCACCCTCCTGGAGTATAAGAAGCACTCAGGGCAGAGTTTCGCCATGACATGCCTCGCCCAAGGGTATCCCATACCCTCCTTCAGGTAGGGTCTTCAATGTAGTCCTCAGTTCCGTGAATTCACAAAGGTCTTCAATGCAATACTCAGTTTCGTGAATTCACAAAGGTCTTCAATGCAGTCCTTAGTTTTGTGAATTCACAAAGGTATTCAATGCAGTCCTCAGTTTTGTGAATTCACAAAGGTCTTCAATGCAGCCCTCAGTTTTGTGAATTCCTAAAGGTCTTCAATGCAGTCCTAGGTATTGTGAATTCACTAAGGTCTTCAATGCAGGCCTAAGTTTTGTGAATTCCCAAAGGTCTTCAATGCAATCCTAGGTATTTTGAATTCACAATGGTCTTCAATGCAGTCCTCAGTTTTGTGAATTCACAAAGGTTGGAATCCTTAAGATGTCTACGGGTGTTTACTTTTTACCTTCTAGGACTGTGTTTTTAGTAGGGTGCTGAACCATTAAGGTTGCATTCAAGGTAGTGCCTGTAACCTCCAGAGTCGTGTTTTAGGTAGTGTTTAACCTCCAGGGCCGTGTTTTAGGTAGTGTTTAACCTCCAGGGCCGTGTTTTAGGTAGTGTTTAACCTCCAGGGCCATGTTTCAAGTAGGGCCCTTAACCTTTAAGGCTGCATTTTTTATGGCAGATTTTTAAAGGTTTGATTTAGCAGGATTTTTTTAGTTTGCCTTTATTATCAGGATAAAAAATTAAATTGTAACGTTATTCGTAAAGCAATTAATAATAAAAACAATCTATTTAATCAAAATTCGTATGGACATAGAAACAATTTACCTAATCGAAATTATTATGCCGTCCTGAAAATTAATTTTTTATTGGGGTACCTTATCACCTAGAAGCCAGATAATGAATAAATTAACATTATTAATTACTCCCTTGTTAATAAAGATGCCCTATCGAGCGGGCCTCCAAAGGTACCTGAAGAAGCCACTTTGAGGGAGTACAAGAAGGGCTCTGGTCAGAGTTTCGCCATGTCGTGCCAAGCCCAAGGGTATCCTGTGCCCTCCTTCAGGTAGGTCTCGTATTTACAAAGGTATTGAGAGCCACATGTAGAGTTTTTTTTTGTATTTTGGACTGGTGGGTATATTTATAAAGATTACGGGACAGTTGTGTACGTTAATAAAGATTGTGGGCCAGCTTAGTACATTAATAAAGATTGTAGGACAGTTTGGTACGCTAATGAAGATTGTGGGACAGTTGAGTATGTTGATAAAGATTGTGGGACAGTTGAGTATGTTAATAAATATTGTGGGACAGTTTGGCACGTTTATAAAGATTATGGGACGGCTTGGCACGTTAATAAAGATCGTGGGACTGTTTGGTATGTAATTAAAGAGTGTGGGACAGCTTAGTAAGTTAATAAAGATTGTAGGACAGTTTGGTATGCTAATAAAGATTGTGGGACAGTTGAGTATGTTAATAAAGATTGTGGGACAGTTGGGTATGGTAATTAAGAGGTTGGACATCTTGATACTGGAAGGAGCATTGAAAAAAAGTCATAATCAGCTTTAGATAGCTCAAGGAATATGGAGGACAGCAGAGAAAATCCGGATTTTATATTCTTCTCTGGTGATGCTAGATCAATTAATAGTTTACTTCTTCATCCTTTCCAGTAAAATACTAAATGAAATAGTCCTTTTTCCTTCACGTAACGCCACAAAAGTAAACTCTTCAACCAATATTTTATAAGGTCTCACCCATACATAGCTTAAAGGATTTAATTTCCCTATAGCAACGCCAGATGATACATTATCATTCAATGAGTTTAGGCCTTAATCCTCAGTGAATCCCTTCTAGAAGGCCTCACCCATACATAGCTTAAAGGACCTTCTTTCCGTAAAGCGACGCCAGATGATACATTACCATTCAATGAGTTTAGGCCCTGAACCCTTATGGTCGCATTTTAGGTAGTCTCTTTATCCTCCAGGGTCGTGTTTTAGATATAGTTCTTAACCCTTAAGCTCGCGTTTTAGGTCGTGTCTGTAATCTCTAGCGTTGTGTTTTAGGTAGTGTCGTGTCTTCAACACTCTTGACCGTTTATTAAGTAGGGTCCTTAACTCTTAAGGTTGCCGTTGAGATAGTCAATTTAACCTCCTGAGTAGTGTTTTGGGCATTGTCTTTAACCTCCTGGGTCATGTTTTAAGTAGGGCCTTAACCTATGGGATCGCATTTTAGGTAAGTTCTTTAACCCCCCCCCCCAGGGTTTGGTTTTGAGAAAGGTCTTTAAATCCACCTAGGTAATCATCTTAGAGTCTTTAACCTCCCAAAAGTCCTGACTTAGGTAAAGTCTCTAACCCAGGTGATGATCTTCAGGTCAGATCATTCACCCCAAGGTGAGAGGGTTGCATTTTAAGTGATATCTATAATACCAAGGGTGTATTTTAGGTCATACAGCACTTAGAATGTATTTTATGTCATGCAACACCAAGGATGTTGTATTTTCGCTCATACAACACCAAGGATGTACTACAGGGTATCCCTTCTTCAATTGATCCTCTTATACAGGATATAGTTATTCTATTCATATTTAGGGACTTAGTGACTGTACAGTCATGTAAGAACTGACTGACTGAATTTAGCAACAATACAGGGTACCCTTTCTTCAGCAGATGCTCCTATACAGTATATAGTTATTCCATCCCTTTATAGGGACATAGTGACTGTACAATCCTGTAAGATATTAGGGACATACTTTACTATATCTTGCCCCTTTAATCTCAAAATCTGGTCCCTCCAAACACCAGACGCCCTTTCCAGCGGCCCTCCAAAGGTACCCGCACAGGCCACGCTCCTAGAGTACAAGATGCAGCAGGGTCAAAGCTTTGCCATGGTATGCCAGGCCCAGGGGTACCCAGTGCCCGCCTTCAGGTAGGTCTTCAGAGTCTTCATCTATCTATCCATCTATTGCCTCGTATCCCAGCGGTTTTCAACCTCGTCCGAGATTCGAACCCAGGTTTTTTTTTTATATATATATTTCAATTTATTTCTTGCTACGATGCTTTGTTGAATGTTGAGTTAAGCAATGAAGGATGTACGTTGTGCTTAGTCAGCTGTGATAGGTGGCAACAAGGATTGAGAGGGGCATGGGCTCGCAACTTCATCCCAAAATATTACTTTAATAAATTTAGGTATACTTACTGTATATGTATACATATGTGTAATTATATTATATATACTGTACATATCTCCCTAATATAATACAAATCAAGTATCATATATATATATATATATATATATATATATATATATATATATATATATATATTTATATATTTATATAGATATATATGTGTGTGTATGTGTGTGTATGCATGAGTTCCCGGTCACGGTCAGCTTTCCCCATCCATCGAGTAGGAGGGGGAAGAATTAGTCATACCCTGGTGAGAGGAGTGTGCGTGTGTGTGTACATTTCTGAAAGTTTTTGGCGGGCCGCGTAATCGGGTGTGTGTGTGTATGTATATATATATATATATATATATATATATATATATATATATATATATATATATATATATTTATATATATATATATATACTGTAACTTATCCACCTTAAACTGTCAATATATCCACGATTAACAACCTAAATTAAATGAATTATTATATCCCATATTAAATTCATTTTCACCACATTATTATCATTTCAACCCACGGAACGAACCAACGAACGAACTCTCGAGTACGCGAACTTTCTTATAAACTCTCTAAGAAATCTATTTGCATTTCTGATTAGGTTCTGCAGAGATTGGACTCTCTAAGATAGATCATCCGGTTTAAGAGATCATGGCTAGAGATGTTTACCCCCTTCTCTCTCTCTCTCTCTCTCTCTCTCTCTCTCTCTCTATCGTTCGTGTGGTTGTGTAAGGTTCAATTTACTTTTTGGGAGGTATTTTCTTTTATTATTTATCAAAATTTTATCTTACAAATATACACACACATACACACGCTTGCATACACACACATACACACGTGTATATATATATATATATATATGTATATATTTATGTGTGTGTGTGTATATATATACAGTATACGTAAATATATATATATATATATATATATATATATATATATATATATATATATACATATACATATACACATACACACATATACTGTATATATATATATATATATATATATATATATATATATATATATATATATATATATATATATATATATATACTACACAATACGAATATATATGTATGGATAGATATACAGTATATACATGTACTTATGATAATATATGTATATACTGTATATTTACTTATTTATTTGTTTCTCCACTACCCACGTCTAGGACAGGCAATCAGCTAATGTAGTCACGTGGTTGTATGTGGCTTCCTGCCCAACGTTATTTCATTCCCACCCTTATCCTTAGTTAAGGGGTCGGTTGCCTGATGCGGCCTCTCCACCACCAGTTCACCCAGCTATAAATGTTACCCTCACTAGTATAGGGTTCCTTAGAGGCTGGAAGGTTATATACCCGCTTAGTATATGTGTTTGAATAGAGAGATTGATAATATTGACGTTAGATGTGAAATCATCATCATCATCATCTTCTCCTACACCTATTGACGCAAAGGGCCTGGGTTAGATTTCACCAGCTGTCTCTATATTGAGCTTTTAAATCAATACTTCTCCATTCATCATCTCCTACTTTGCGCTTCATAGTCCTCAGCCGTGTAGGTCTGGGTCTTCCAACTCTTCTAGTGCTTTGTGGAGCCCAGCTGAACGTTTGGTGAACTAATCTCTCTTAGGGTGTGCGATGAGCATGTCCAAACCATTTGAATTACAGTGAAGTAATTATCCGTCTGCTTTATACCAAGAGAATTCTAAGTTATAGGAGGAAAAGCGTTTAGTGAATATTTTGCCTACACTGCACCAGTGTTTCGCGCTTCATAGTCCTCAGCCATGTAGGCCTGGATCTTCCAAATCTTCTAGTGCCTTGTAGAGCCCAGCTGAACATTTGTGCGAAGAGCATGGCCAAACCATGTGAAATACAGTGAAGTAATTATCTGTTAGCCTTATACCAAGAGAATCTTAAGTTGTTTTAAACCAGTGTTTTAATTATCAGTAATCTATTTTAATTCTAATTTATATTGAAATATCAAGGGTACCCTCTCCCATCTCCTAGCATAACCTGTTAATGTTTTTGTCTGTACAAAATGATATAACAAATAACAACAACACAGACGCATTGTCAAGCGGACCACCTAAGGTACCAGACCAGGTGAAACTCGTCCAGTACACGAAGCGCTCAGGCGAGGGCTTCGCCATGCTCTGTCAAGGCCAGGGATTCCCAGTGCCCGGCTTCAGGTAAGTTCGTTTACTTTCTTGCGTTATAGGCCTCGTTGTGACCCATGACTTATCGTTCCCACTTATGGTGTTTTAGTTTTGTTTTGTTTATTGTAAATGGTAGAGAGGTGGGTTGTGAGGTAGGGTAGGGGATTCCCAGTGCCCGGCTTCAGGTGAGTTCGTTTACTCTCTTGCGTTATACGCCTCGTTGTGACCCATGACTTATCGTTCCCAGTTATGGTGTTTTAGTTTGGTTTTGTTTATTGTAAATGGTAAAGAGGTGGGTTATGGGGTTGGTTGGGGTGGGGTAGGGTGGGGTGGAGTGGGGATTAGAGTAAGGGGTTTTGGGGTTAACTTTAAAGTTTTGTGTTATTTTGTTACGATTAGAGGCCATTATCTCTCTCTCTCTCTCTCTCTCTCTCTCTCTCTCTCTCTCTCTCTCTCTCTCTCTCTCTCTCTCTCTCTCTCTCTCTCATGAGTTTTAGTGGATAATTTATATAATATATACTATTCAATTCGGTATTTGGGTATTGTTACTTGACGTTTATAAAGAATATACAATGACTTAATGGCGTCCAAAAATCGTAGAAACCATCTCTCTTGATGAACTGTCCTTCAGATAGTTTTCAGTATATATATATATATATATATATATATATATATATATATATATATATATATATATATATATGTATATATATATATATATATATATATAATAGTATACAATATATAAAATAACGTGAAGATACAAAAATATGAAAATGCAAAAGGTTACCCCACTCAATGCCCCATCCTCAGACTTTATAGACCTAATAAACTGTCCTTGGAATCGGCACTTGCCAGCCACTTTATGGACACGTTAAAGTGTCAATAACACTGGCCATTACCTGTCTCGACCAGATGCCCTTTCAAGTGGTCCTCCAAAAGTGGCCGCCGTGGCCAAATTCAACCAGTTCACCAAGGATCAGGGCCAGAGTTTTGGCCTTCTCTGTGAAGCTCAGGGTTCCCCTGTTCCTGGGTTCAGGTTAGTAAATTGGCGTTTTATTCAGTCGTGTTTTCAGCTGTATTGGGAGAAATGTCAGGTTAGTCATTTGGATTTTTGTTGTATTGGCAGAAATGTCATTTGGTTTTCAGTTGAAATGTCAGAAATGTCATTTGGTTTTCAGTTGAAATGTCAGAAATGTCATTTGGTTTTCAGTTGTATTGGCAAACTGCCATTTGGTTTTCGGTTGTATTGGTATAAATGTCATTTGTTTGTCAGTGGAATTGGCAGAAATGTCATTTGGTTTACGGTTGTATTGGTATAAATGTCATTTGTTTGTCAGTGGTATTGACAGAAAGGTCATTTGGTTTTCGGTTGTATTAGCAGAAATGTCATTTGGTTTTCATTTGCATTGGCAAAAATGTCATTTGGTTTTCAGTGGTATTGGCAGAAATGTCATTTGGTTTTCAGTTACATTGCCAGATTAGTCATTTGGTTTTCAGTTGAAATGTCAGGTCAGTCATTTGGTTTTCAGTTTTATTGACAGAAATGTCAGGTCAGTTATTTGGTTTTCAGTTTTATTGAGAGAAATGTCAGGTCAGTCATTTGATTTTCAGTTGTATTGGGTTGAACATCAGGTCAATGTTATAGTTTTCAGTCGGTCTGTCCTAAATGTCAGGTCAGTATATGTGTTTTTCAGTTGGACTGTGTTAAATGTCAGGTCAGTGTTTCATTTCAGTTGTATTGTCAGTTATATCAGGTCAGTTTTTGTATTACCAGTTAGTTTGTGCTAAATATCAGGTCAGTATTTGATATCTGTTGTATTGTCAGAAAAGTGAGGTCAGTTTTTGTATTACCGGTTAGTTTGTGCTAAATGTCAAAATTTATATCATTGAAGCATTTTTTGAATTAACTTCCAAGTTAGAGATGTTAATTCAAATTCACTTTAGGTATCGGCGACATTCTACTCGAAGAATTTTTTTTCTTTATTTATTTATTTAATAATCCAGTACTCCTTGTTAATGTATTGCATGAAATTACACGCAACTTCCCATGCTGGATGATTGCATGTAATTATATGCAACTTCTCTTGTTGGTTTTTTGTTGAAAAGCTACCACGAATTACAACGTCAACAGTTCAGTTTCAACTATATTAATTCCACTTTCCGTCGTTCGTCCGTCGCTCAATAGATGGCGTTGCGAGCGGACCTCCAAAAGTGCCCAGGCGAGCTCAGTACGACAAACTCGAGATGGCCAAGGGCACGTCTGTGGCCCTCCTGTGCGAGGCACAGGCGTTCCCTTTGGCCACCTTCAGGTAGGTTATTGTTTACGGCAGAAGAAAATAAATAAATATTCAATCACGACAGCAAATACAGCTGTTTCTAGTCCAGTGTAGGATAGAGTCCTCAGACATGTCTTTATACATGTCTGGTGTTTAGCCAGTTTTTATCATCGCGCTGGCCAGCTGGTGATGGTGGGAGACTTTTTGTCTGATCGTTCACAGCAAACCAACCTGGTATGTGTGTCCTTGATTAGTACACCTTTGCTGATCATGGCAATACACAAGCAGTTTCATCACGTTAAATTATACCCTCTCCGAAAAGGTAAAATAATATATCTTTCGTGTCACGCTTAGGAGAGAGGGAGTCGTCATACTCTGGTGGGAGGGGGGTACCCCTAGAGGTACACTCGGAAACCACACTCTTCCACAAATTGCTGAACCAGCTGGTTGTAGTTAGGAAAAGAGTAGGTGGTGGGAAGAATTGAATCTGCGTGCGTTTGTACATATCTAGATATATATACGTAATTTTTGACGGGTCGGGTACACTAGTATATAAAATAAGACACGCCTTCATCCCTACATCCACGGCTTCATATATGTCAACTATTTCCTTACAATCCAAATGAACTATTTAGTAACATAAATAAATATATGCGGGTCGAATCCAGAACCGGTTTCGAGCGAGGCTCCGAGAGTCTCCGAATATGCGAAGACCTCAGCATTCGGGACATACGTCATTTTTGACGGGTCGGGTACACTAGTATATAAAATAAGACACGGCTTCATCCCTACATCCACGGCTCCACATATGTCAACTATTTCCTTATAATCCAAATGAACTATTGAGTAACATAAGTAACTATATGCCGGTTGAATCCAGAACCGGTTTCGAGCGAGGCTCCGAGAGTCTCCGAATATGCGAAGACCTCAACATTCGTGAGGCCTTTTGGATCCAGCTTCGCTCTTCCCTGCCAGGCGCAGGCCTTCCCTCTCCCTGGCTTCAGGTAATGTAATTATTATTTTTTTCAAAATGGGAATTTCACACCATTGGTAATTTTGTAATGTAATTTTTACACCAGTGGCGCTGGAGAGTTGAGGGGTAAGTCTGAAGATGATGTTGTGTTGTGGAGCTTCAAAAGTTCAGACTTGTAGCGATTATTAAGTTGAACAGGCTGATATGTCTTTTTTTTATAGTTTATTTATGAAAGATCTATTTTAAGGTTCTTACTGTTCTTAAAATATTTTACTTTAATTATTTATTACTTCTCTTATAATTTATGTTTCCTTATTTCCTTTCCTCACTGGGCTATTTTTCCCTGTTGGAGGCCTTGGGCTTATAGCAGCCTGCTTTTCCAGTTTATCAATGTCTTAGCAATACAATGGGCTACCTAATCTCAACTGCTCCTCAGTCGATAAGAAATTGCATATGCAAGAAAAAAAGTGTATATTTTGGCTAAAATTACAACCCTTTTTATTATTGTCAATCGAAATATAAGATTTATCTGTTTATTCTGATTGAAAGGAATATTTTCAAGAGACAGAGAATCTACATTATATTTTGACTGGTAATACAATCTAGGTCACTGTGATTAGCTGTTTTTCAGATATTTACTGAACCTTATCATGACCAACTGTATTTTCTGTCAAAATATATTTTTTTAGTAATATTTATTTGTTTTTGAGTCAGTACAAGAACATATGTCTATGAATATCTATTTTTATTTGTTTGCGAGTCAACACAAGAACAATTTTAATTGCTTTTGAGTTTACACAAGAACAATTTTAATTGCTTTTGAGTTTACACAAGAACAATTTTATTTGTTAATGAGGCAACACAAGAACAATTTTAATTGCTTTT
>NW_027168860.1:180000-210000 GCF_036898095.1 Palaemon carinicauda | reverse complement strand
GAATTCGCTCCTTTCTTACATGTTTCCTCGCGTCTTCGAGGCGCCCTTTGGAATGTTATAATTTCAGTACTGAATCCGGAATTCCCTTCTTTACTTAATGCTCGCATTTTAAAGGTTTAAAGTTCGATCATGAATGGCAGAGGCAAGGTACAGTAACAATTATGTTCCCAGTTTAAAGTTTATTCCACTAGCCATAGTAAGTCCTACAGGAAATGTACCAGTACAGTACATGGCTCCAGAACTTAGGAACTTCTTCCTTTCTTCCTTGTCTCCTGAATATTGTGTGTAGATAAAGATAGTTTTTAGAGCATTTTCAAATTGCCAGATGTTACAAGAATCTACATTGAAGTTATTATCCGTATAGATATCTTTGTTGACCATGGTTATTGCAACACCAATTCACTTGGATCACCCAGTATAGTTCAATCAAAGGTTCAGTAATTTATAAAGGTTCCAATCCGACCAAGTTGAGTAATTTCGTAATTTTTGTATTCATCGGGGGGGGGGGGAGTAACCCTTCACTGGTATTAAACCCTTACCCCTCCCAGGGGCCACACACAGGAAGAGAGTATTTAAGACAGGCAGGGGTACCTAACCCAAAACTTTACCCCCAAGAAAAATACCCATCCTAAAACTTTACCTCAGGATGGGGTACCCAACCCAAAACTTTACCTCAGGATTGGGTACCCAACCCAAAACTTAAGGGTACCCATCCCAAAACTTTACCTCAGGAAGGGGTACCCAACCCAAAAGTTTTACCTCGGGAAAGGGTAACCAACCCAAAAACTTTACCTCAGGATGGGTTATCCAACACAAAAATTTACCCCCTCCTTTATCCGGGCCTCCGCATCCCTCCCCAGACCAACCACCTACTTAATCATCCTATCTTCAATTCAATTATCCTATTAATTCTCCTTTATTGTTATTTTGTCTCTCCTGAAGAGCCTGTTTCCAGCGAGTCTCCCAAAGTAGCGGAGTACGCCAAAAGTGACACCTTCTTCAGGAGAGTAGGGGCCGCTTTCGCCATGCCTTGCAAGGCCCAGGGGTTCCCGGTGCCAGATTTTAGGTCAGTTTTGGGTCCCGTGAGTAGTAATATTTGTATTCAGTTTCGAATATTACTGTACTTTGTTTATTTGAAAGCGAAATACAGAAATACCCAAGGAGATAGTGGGACAGTTTTGGGTCGCGTGATTTTAGTAATATTTGTATTTCGAAGGTTTCTGTGTTTCTTTGAAAGCAAAAATACAGAAATAAACTGATATAATTCAGGCCTGTTTGGATCACGTGATTTTTTATATTAGTTTTTACTTGGTTTTTGGATTTTGTAAACACACAAGATGTCGTCTGCAAATAGGACGTGCTCTTGCTTGGCAATCTTGGATCCAACAAGCCTCAAGATATAATCAAAATCTTGCTTTGTTCATCCTGTGGTAGGTATAGAGTTCTTCAATTCACGTAGTATACAAATATTAAATATTAAAGCAACAGTTAGGTCATCTCTGGGCGCCATGATATCGGCACAGTGTAAAATCCGGACGTCGGACGTCGGACGTCGGATGCCGTCCGGGAGAATAGAAAATCGCTTGTATCACCGGGAAAGACGCGAAAATACACCTCTGTTTTTTCTGTGAATGGTAATGTTCACTGATACTTTCTGTATTTTCTGAATAATTGTTCGAAAAATATTGGTTTATTTTCATGTTATTGAGAATAATCTCAATCGGACGTCAACATTACACTATATGTAAAACTGCTTTTGTTGTATTTCTACTTGTAGTCTCATGTAACTTTTAAAATAAACTATTTTAACATGTTTTTTGTTAGGTCGAGACAAGTGCAATTAGGATATCATTGTTGTAAATTTCTAGAAATTTTTTGTCTGTGATAAAACTTTTTACATTTACCTTTACATTAATTTTAATTGGTTAGTGGATCATACTATACCTATTGGCAACTAAATGCAGGGTAAAGGGAGTGGTAGGCCCTTTCTCCTTATGTTACTTTACAGCCGGGTAAATTCTTATCTGTGACTGCTGATTGGCGACATCCGACTTTTATCCTAACATGGTAAAATAGCGGGCAGTTAAATAGTGTAATGTTGACGTCCGATTGAGATTATTCTCAATAACATGAAAATAAACCAATATTTTTCGAACATTTATTCAAAAAATAACAGAAAGTATCAGTGAACATTACCAGTCACGAAAACAGAGGTGTATTTTCGCGTCTTTCCCGGTGATACAAGCGATTTTCTATAGTCCTGGACGGCATCCGACGTCCGACGTCCGGATTTTACACTGTGCCCATGATATCAGCTGGTCGGTTTTGTTTACATTTTCGCTCGCCATCATCGGCTGGAGGTTGGCGAAAGCCTCGAGCGAGAAATGAGTAGTTTGATTCCATCATAAAAAAGTGGTTTCAACTAATGGCTTACAGTGTGCCATGGGAATGGAGGTTGTATGTCATTTGCTATTCTGGTTAGTATTACGTCCTGGCTTCGTCCAGCCAACTCTATATCGATTCTAGGGAGGAATGGAGAGATGAATCATCCGATCAATAAGTGACTCAATCGACGGAGGTATGCGATATCCCCCTCTCCCTCTCCTCTCTCCCTCTCTCTCTCTCCCTCTCCCCCCCCTCTGGTTTTGTGGGACTGTTTCCCAGTAACCGACTTGCTAACTTGCTTTATAAGGGGTTATTGTTGGCAAGATTTATTAGCTGTTTTTTATGTTTTATATATTTTTGGAATAATGCTGTCTTTGTTTTAGAGTTAAGGCATTTTAATTGTCTTATAGCCTTGTTCCATTTGGAATCTTTATACATTTTTTATAATAGTAATAATAACAACAACAATGATAATAATAATCTTTCCTACCGGTATGTAATGAAGAGCAAGTGTCTAGCTATATACAGTATATGTATATATATATATATATATATATATATATATATATATATATATATATATATATATATATATATATATATATATATATATATTATTACTATTTGCTAACCTACAACCCTAGTTGGAAAAGCAGGATGTTATAATCCCAAGGGCTCCAACAGGGGAAATAGCCCAGTAAGGCAAGGAAATATATATATATATATATATATATATATATATATATATATATATATATATATATATATATATATATATATATAGATATATATAATAATATATTTTATATATATATATATATATATATATATATATATATATATATATATATATATATATATATATATATATATATATATATATATAACCAGCACCTTACTCTTCATTATATAGGAGAGATTATCCATTACTTTTTTTATAATGTTGACCCGTCTAGTCTTGCTGGTAATAGTATACCGTACTGTGAAATGTATAGGTATTTTGTAATTGATGCCTTTTTGCACTTACTGAAATTGTTATCGACCGATTTGAAATCATTACTTCGACTTTAGAATGATATAGAGGAATTTCATTGTTAGTTTACTCGGAAATTCAGTCTCATGAAGAACTCTTTGTGTCTTTTGTTATCTTGTTAAGTTTTCCTTTTCGAACGAACACTTCTGAGCTCCTATTCCTGCTCCCTAAATTTAGGAGCTATGGACACCATATTTATGTCTCCTATATATTATGTAGCTTGGCTTCCAATATATAAACTAGAGGGTACCTCGGTAGAGAGCATGCCTTCGCCACGCTAATCAGCCTTATTTTGCTCTTCACTGTGTACTTGTACTTCGATGTATTTACTTCAAAATCTTATGGATTTGTCCTTGGGTCATACCCCACGTGTCCACCAAGTTTGGTTGAAATTGGTTCAGTAGTTTTTGCGTAATGTTCACACAAAAATATATTAACAAAATATTTTCCATTTACTTAATATTGCGATTACTTTCAAAGTACTGCTGCGTACTTGTACTTCGATGTACTTTATCCAAAATGTTACAGATTCATCCTTAGGTTATATACTATATGACTAACAAGTTTGGTCAACATCGGTCCAGTAGTTTTTGTGTAAAGTTACTCACAAACAAATAAACGACATTTGTAAATATATACCAGATTTTAGCGAGGGCAACTAACAAATAGAGAGAGAGAGAGAGAGAGAGAGAGAGAGAGAGAGAGAGAGAGAGAGAGAGAGAGAGAGAGAGAATGTATGCATCGATGCTAAAAATCCCATAATATTCTGGGAGAGAGAGAGAGAGAGAGAGAGAGAGAGAGAGAGAGAGAGAGAGAGAGAGAGAGAGAGAGAGAGTATAAACGACAGGGGTAAATACATACCAGATTTTGTCAAAGACAACTAACAAACACGCAAGGGCGAAGACAAAAAGATTCTGGAATCCGAGGAAGACATTTTTATCACCGTATAAAATCGTTGAACCGTGTAAGGCAAAAGTTTAAATGTATAGGAAATATTGAAATATTGTTCTGGAAATAATTTACTTTTCCTCGTTTCCTTTCCTCACTGATCTATTTTCCCTGTTGGGGCCCCTGGGCTTGTAGCATCCAGCTTTTCCAACTAGGGTTGTAGCTTAGCCATTAATAATAATAATGATAATAATAATAATAATAATAATAATAATAATAAAAGCAAGTAATACTGTTTACCGCCATTTTCGTGTATCGATGGAGGAAATAAAACAGATGAGGGTCGTGTCGATGGGAAGAGCAGAGTTAAAGCAGACTTGATTTAGATAAATCATCTTTTGTGCTGGCAAATAAATCTCCAGCCCTTTAATAATCATAATAGATAAATCCTCTCACAGTAATGCAATGTTGCATAGGCCTACAGGCGATAGGGAACAACTGTAAGTTACAGGAACACGAAAAACATTTTTTTACCCCTTATTTATCTAGACCCGGTTGGAAGCTCCCCTCCGAGCTTCACCCAACTGGAGAAGAGTCGAACGTATGAAGCCAAGGAAAAAGAAGCCTTCAGGCTATCTTGCGAAGCTCATGCCCACCCTCCTCCTAGCTTCAGGTAAGGGTTTGCTTTTGTTGATTAGCCTGCTCACCTGTGCTGGTTAAAACGTTCTTGTGGAAGAAACTGGTAAAAACATTTTTGTGGAACAAAATTACTAATTGGAACAAACTTATTGGTAAAAACGTTCTTGTGGAACAAACTTACTGGTATAAATGTTCTTGTGGAACAAACTGGTTAAAACGTTCTTGTGGAAGAAACTGGTAAAAACGTTTTTGTGGAACAAACTTACTGGTTGGAACAAACTTATTGGTAAAAACGTATTTGTGGAACAAACTTACTGGTTGTAACAAACTTACTGGTAAAAACGTTCTTGTGGAACAAACTTACTGGTAAAAACGTTCTTGTGGAACAAACTTACTGGTAAAAACGTTCTTGTGGAACAAACTTACTGGTTGGAACAAACTTATTGGTAAAATCGTTCTTGTGGAAAAACCTTACTGATTGGAACAAACCTATTAGTAAAAACATTTTTGTGGAACAAACTGATTAAAACGTTCTTGTGGAACAAATTTACTGGTAAGGGTTTTCTTTTGTTGATTCAGACTTCTCACCTGTGCTGGCCCAGAAGGCTCCTGCGTGACACCATCGTAATAGGTGCGTAATATCTGCGTAATAGCTGCGCAATGCTTGCGTAATACCATCGTAATAGATGCGCAATACTTGCGTAATTTCATCGCAATAGGTGCGCAACACTTGCGTAATACCATTGTAATAGCTGCGCAATGCTTGCGTAATACCTGCGCAATACATATGTAATACTTTCATAATGCAATATGTTCCGGCGGTTTCTGAGTCCTGAAGTATTCGTTTATTTAGGGAGGGTAGGTTTTTTTTTTTTTTTTTTTTTTTACTCAACTTTTGCGTTTATGTTCATACACATGTACGCATCATGATAGGTAGTTCTTCTCATCAGAACTATATTCAATGCCATATTCATCGTTTTATTGCTGAATTACGTATAATTCTCTAGTGCATTAAAAATATAATTCATATATATATATATATATATATATATATATATATATATATATATATATATATATATATATATATATATATATATATATATATATATATATATATATATATAAAATATGGACGTGCCAGGTATAGGGCTGGGTTACTTAACTGAGATTAAGTTATATCTTAATACTTTCTGTATATTTTGCGATATTTTTCAAATTTTACTTTCTGGATATACTGTGTATGGTCTATATGTATATATATATATATATATATATATATATATATATATATATATATATATATATATATATATATTAATATGTTCGATATTAATCACGGGAAAAAACTATTTAATTTCATATAATATCAGCTTAAGATATTTCCATACTTATTTCTATTATAGATATAGATTTATGTTATAGATTTTTATAATTAAAAAAATCCTCTTCAAAATCTCATGATTTTCGGATCATAGCCGCTCGCAACAGACCGTTAATGTATGTTAAAAGGCAAGGGTTTTAAGTCTTCATCGAACCCACTCTTTTATCTGTGGTTTGGAACGGCAGACTTGTATTAAATACAAGGTTTGAATTTATCAAGTTTTGGAATACGTAATAAATTATTGATGGCAAGTAAATTTAATCGAATGGAAGTGAGTTCATATGTGATTGTATTTAAATTATTCTATCAAATTATAAGTGTATAAATGCAAAAATGTAGTCATATGTAAGAATGTAACCAAGAATGTTAATTAAAATGTAAGAATGTAAATTAGAAAGTTTACTGAAATGGAAGAATGTGAATTAGAAAGTTTACGAAAATGTAAGAATGTAAATTAGAAAGTTTACTGAGATGGAAGAATGTGAATTAGAAAGTTTACTGAAATGTAAAAATGTGAATGACACGGTTTATTAAGGTGTAAGAATGTAGATTAGAAAGGTTAATAAAATGTAAGAATGTCAATGAGAAAGTTTATGAAAATATAAGAATGTAAGTTAGAAAGTTTATGAAAATGTAAGAATGTAGATTAGAAAGTTTACCAAAATGGAAGAATGTGAATTAGAAAGTTTATGAAAATGTAATAATATCAATGAGAAAGTTTATGAAAATGTAAGAATATGAATGAGAAAGTTTATGAAAATGTAAGACTGTAAATGAGAAAGTTTATGAAAATGTAAGAATGTAGATTAGAAAGGTTATTAAAATGTAAGAACGTCAATAAGAAAGTTTATTAAAATGTAATAATGTCAATAAGAAAGATTATGAAAATGTAAGACTGTAAATGAGAAAGTTTATGAGAATGTAAGAATGTCAATGAGAAAGTTTATGAAAATATAAGAATGTAAGTTAGAAAGTTTATGAAAATATAAGAATGTAAATTAAAAAGTGTTTTAAAATGTAAGAATGTATGACCCGATGAGTGTATGAGAATGTACTAATACATCAATTTGCATGTATTAGAGCCCACCAGCTTGGCAGCGCCCCGCATGCCCGAGAATGACAAGGTCACAGGTCTGGCATCGTCGGCAAGAGTGGGCATGACAGGGGTATTGCCCTGCATTGCCCAAGCCCATCCTATACCCAAATACAGGTAATACTGTAGGTTTATTCGTCATTATTAATATTTAAACCTCAAATTACTTTTTTCCCCTCGTTTTTTAATTCCTATGTACAGTTGGACGCAGGAATTCTTGGTACACCTCACTCAGAGGAAGTACATACTCTCACCATTACTGAGCGGAGAGGTCTTGTGTGTAGCTCCGCACACCATTACTGAGCAGAGTGTGTAGCTCCGCACACCATTACTGAGTAGAGAGCTCCTGTGTGTAGCTCCGCACACCATTACTGAGCGGAGAGTTCCGGTGTGTAGCTCCGCTCACCATTATTGAGCGGAGAGTTCCTGTGTATAGCACCGCACACCGTTATTGAGCGGAGATTTCCTGTGTATAGCTCCGCACACCATTATTGAGCCTGAGTTCCGCACACCACCTCTGCCTTGTTTCCCTACACTCATTTGTTAGCTTACTTGATTTGCAGTAAGGGTGTGATACGGTACACTTCTTCAGAGCATGGTCTGCCAGGAATTTCTGTGTCCAATTGTACCTTATACTTACTCTTGGTTCCCAGGCCTCAGTACCGCTTGTCCTAGGCCTCTAAGTTTTGCTGTAAGGTTTGTCAACTTCTCTCGCTAACTTTACTATTTTTCTTTCTGTTAGAGGCAATGCTCGCTATTAACCATTGACTTCGGTGGACAAATAAGTTTTCTATCTCGCTGTTATATATCAAGTTCTCCTATATATTTTTTTCTATTTTTGACTAAGATGTTCACTGAAAGCATTAGAATAAAACAAATACGAAGCGTATCCTAGAATAATCAACTCTTAACTCTTTGCTCGTGAAAAAAGTTTAATTCGAATGTATTAAGATCTTGAGAACGTCCTCGCTCAATTTGAATCATTTTGAGGAGGAGCAAGTATTAGGCGTCTTACCTCTAACATTATTTAAACTCGCGTAACTCGAGTTCGAATCCTTGATCGAAGGCTTTCAGTAAAGGACAAGTCCCAGATTGTTAGGAACCTAGAGTGATTAGTTCAACGCAATTTAGCGGATGATTTTTCATAGACATTGAATGGGATCAGTAGATTTTTGTTATCAGTTAACTCGCGTAACTTGAGTTTGAATCCGTAATTGAAGGCTTTCAGTAAAGGACAAGTCCCAGATTGTTAGGAACCGGGCATGACTAGTTCTAAGCAATATAGCTGATGTTCTTTTCATAGACATTGGATGGGATCTGTAGATTTCAGTTATCAGGATAAGTTTGGGTACTCTACGAAAATCTATTGTGAAAGAGACACTTCATGTACACACCCCATAAACAGGCCTAGTGTGTAAATCTTCATACTTTATAGCCATAGTCATATTATTTTCATGACCCTTCTGTGACCAATCACAGAACCCACCAGTCTATCAGCTCCCCATCTGGCAGTCAAGGAACAGTTTACAGTCTTAGCCTCCTCAACCAAAGTTGGACAGTCAGGTGTACTTACTTGTGTGGCCCAGGCTTACCCACTCCCCAAATACAGGTAAGGAAAACTTTTTGAATTAATCATGTTTTCTATCTAGTATTGCTACAAAGTCTAGTTAAGGTATTTCTGTTTTCGATGCAAGGAAGGTCATCTTCAGGAAGATGTAGTCAGATGGGTTGGACATGCAGTGAAACTGTATTGAAAATAGCTATCAAGGCAGAAATAGGTTGGATGGTAGAACAATGGTAAAGAGCATTAGGAGGACCTAGGAAATTATATAAAATTATCTGCACTAGATAGGAATTCAGATTGACAGTTTACTGTTTACATGATCAGGGAAGATCATCTTCTGGAAGATGTAGCCAGATGGTTTGGACATGTAGCGAAACTATTGAAAATACCTATCCAGTCAGAAATAGATTGGATGTTAGTATAATGGCAAAGAACACTTGGAAGACCTAGGAAATTATATGAATAAGGGTCTACACTAGATAGGAATTCAGATAGACAGTACTGTTTACATGACAGAAGAATGTAGAGAAAGAAAGAGAACATAATTCCTGTATAACCACCTAGGGGAAAATCTAATACCTAATGGAAGAGGATTTAATTTGTTTTGTTAAAAAGATAGTTATTCAGGCCTTTATTTCTTCTCTTTCTTATCTGTTGAACGTGCAAACCAAATTGCGAAGTATAAAAGGCATCATTAACGAGATGAAGACGGTATAAAAGTCATTGTCCTCAAGTTCATATTCAGATTGCTAATGAAATGTTAATATTTAAAAGCTTGCTCTTCGGAAATCAAATTTATTTGCAATTATTCCTGAAACATAATAGATGTCTATTGTAACTTTCATTATTTAGAATGATATATTGTTAATTTATTCTCATCATTTATTTATTTCCCTATTACGTTTCCTCACTGGGCTATTTTTTCCTGATGGAGCCCTTGGGCTTATAGCATCTTGCTTATCCAACTAGGGTTGTAGCTTGGCTATTAATAATAATAATAATAATAATAATAATAATAATAATAATAATATTGGAGGTCATTGTTGTCTATTACCATTATTAGTATCACTACATAAAGCCACTATAGTCCATTTCTTTTGGCGATGCATATTTGCACCGACTCGCAGCGGTGTTCTTTTAGCTTGGAAAAGTTTCCGGATCGCTGATTGGTTGGACAAGATAATTCTAACCAATCAGCGATCAGGAAACTTTTCCGAGCTAAAAGGGCCCCGCCGCGAGTCGGTGCAAATATGCATCGCTAAAAGAAATGGACTATAGAGCAAGGTACCCGAATATCCTAATCTATCTAACTCATAGCGAAATAGAAGTAGACTTTCCCTCGAGATTCAAAGAGCTATTCCTCCAGAACCTGGCAGCCCCTCTGGCCCAAGGTTGACCTTGAGTGAGAAATTAGTGGGCCTGGCTTCAGCTGCAGGGACAGGAGAGCCTGCTGCGCTCACCTGCGCTGCGCAAGCGCATCCAGTGCCTTCGTACAGGTAAGGAGGAGTCATTTTAATTAGGAAATTATAACCTCATTGCCTCTCGCACCAGACCGCTTCAAGATGGTGTTGCAAAGCTCTGTTAGCTCTTCTTTCTCATCCGGGACTTTGAATGCAGTAATATTAAGGGTTGTGGTGGCCAATGTGGTAACGTCCCTGACTGGTGAACGCCAGACTGGGGTTCGAGTCCCGCTCAAAACTTTAATCGATATAGTCGTGTTTTCTTTGCTATTGGTATGTCATTGATTAATCATTTAATGAGATGGTTTGTACATGTGGAGAAACCGGGAGAATATCGGATTAAACCTCGAACTGTTTCCCTTCTGCTGGTCACACCAAGCTTTGGTATGCTAATTCTTCTTCCGTTTTCCCTTTCATTGTGTTGTTTGTTGTCACAGTGGGGTATTAAAGAGCCAGTGCTTATCAAGTATATCTGAACTTTTTTTCGAAAGAAAACTTTTGTGAATAACGAAAATTACAAAATTATTTCCAAATTTAGACTTGGGGTATCTTGTTGGATAATCTACGTAATATCTGTATGTACAACTCCGACCATCTCTCTCTCTCTCTCTCTCTCTCTCTCTCTCTCTCTCTCTCTCTCTCTCTCTCTCTCTCTCTTTTAATCTCATGAGTCATTACTATTCATTTTATGTTAGTTTGAATATTTGATAGTTTAAAGTATTGCGGGTTTTAAATGCATTATTATTATTATTATTATTATTATTATTATTATTATTATTATTATTATTATTATTATTATCGTTAATATTCACTTTATTTGTTACGAAATGGGCGTAAAATTACTAAAATTTATTTGGTGAAAACAATGACTCTGTAATCATGTTAGATATGGAGGCGTTACTACCTTTGTCATTATTATCATTATTATTATTATTTATTTATTTATTTATTTATTTATTTATTGGTCTGTGTGTCTGTGGACAGGATTACGTTAAAATTACTCTACGGATATTGACGAAATTTTCACCACAGATCTTAGGTCATGAACGACCCCATTAAGATAGATTTTAGGTCATGAACGACCCCATTAAGATAGATCCTAAGTCATGAACGACCCTATTAAATTTTGGAGATAATCCGGATCCGAAAGTCAGAGTTATTATTATTATTATTATTATTGTTATTATTATTATTATTAATATTATGATTATGATTATTATTATTATTATTATTATGATTATTATTATTATTATGATTATTATTATTTATTATTATTATTATTATGATTATGATTATGATTATTATTATTATGATTATGATTGTTATGATTATTAATATTATTATTATTATTATTATTTATTATTATTATTATTATTATTATTATTATTATTATTAGAGCAAATCAAAACGTCTATCCAGTAAATCAACATTCAGGCTTCTAATTCACCGTCGCAATTTCATGGGTCAAAACATATCTCTTGTTTTATCAATTCTAAAGAACCAGTTGGTCTGGCTCCTCCAAGACTTACCTTAAGTGAAAAGTTTGACGTCAAAGGTGTTGACGTTGGAGGCACGTGTACGCTCTTCTGCAGCGCGCAGGCGCACCCTATACCCAGTTACAGGTAATGTAAGTTATGGGAGACTTTATTAGCCTTCTGACGTAAGTCTTTTTATAGTTTACATATGACATATCTGTTTTGAAGTTGTTACTGTTTGTAAGTTGTACGTAGATGGTCCAATCTCCTCTGAGGCATCTAAGGAACTTGACCTGGCAGATATATTAATAAATATTCTTCATTAATAGCCTAAGTTAGGTTAGTATAGGTATTGGTCTCTTTTCTCAGTTGTGTTTTTAATTTGTACGTAGACGGTCCAATTTCCCCTTAGGCTCCTTGATATTTCACTAAATTTACAATTGAACTGCCTTTATCAGAGCCAGTAGGCCTGGCTGGCCCGCGTCTCTCCGTGAGCGAGAAAGTCGACGCATCTGAAGCTGATATGGGCAAGCCAGCCACTCTGGCTTGTCGCGCACAGGCACATCCTATACCAGATTTCAGGTAGGGAGAGTGATTACTTCAGTTCTCAATACCTTCCCCTGTGTTTCCAAAATATTAATTCATAGGATATTATTTAGAACATAGGAAAGCACTCTGAGAATGCAGACCACCGCCACGGCAGCTTATTTCTTGAAGCCAGCTTGCCTTTCCCAGAATCAATTTAGATCGTAGGCATATTTGAAGTCTGGGTGACAACCGTTTGCGAACTTGGGTTTTAGGTTATGGTTAATTCGGTTGATCTTTTGCTCATCCTTGACCTTTGACCTAGGACTTTCGAAATTGAATCACCTCCACGTCTCAACACAACAATTAATCCTTGAAAGTTACAGTTCAGTTTTATCTTTTAAATTTTTCTATCATCTTCTGCAATTCCTCCCTTGATTCACTAAAAGGAATTGTGTCATCTGCGATTCTTAAGTTGTTAGAATATTCCCCATCAATGTTAATCCGTACATTTACCCAATATAAATTCGTTAAAACTTCTTTTAGGCACGTTGTGACCAATTTAGCTCTCCTTATTTCCTTTCGCGATCTGAATTTTCTTACTATATTGAGAGGAATTACTGTATATATATATATATATATATATATATACATATATATATATTATATATATATATATATATTGTATATGCGCGTGTGGATACACGAATAAGATGACAGTGTCCCTATGGAACGCAGTGAATGATTCAGTTCTCCATGACTAACTCCTTTCTCAATCAAAATTTTCCCACTATGTTGTCAGGAATATGTTTATACACACACACACACATATATATATATATATATATATATATATATACATGTGTGTATGTATGTATATTGTATATGCGCGTGTGTATACGCGAATAAGATAACAGGGTCCCTATACCAACAAGATGTGCTTGTTACCACCACCCCTTTCGTGAATAAATTCGATTCAAGTATCGCATACCAATTGTCATTGCACACACGACATTAAACATCGCTTTATTCAGAGCCAGTAGGCTTAGCCGGACCACGGTTATCCGTCAACGAGAAGCTGGAGGCTTCAGAAGCTATACAAGGAAGTCCCGCTACTCTGGCCTGCAGAGCACAGGCGCATCCAATCCCTGAGTATAGGTAAAGTATTCTTATAGTATTGCTTCTCGAGTATCAGTAATGTATCTCGGTGCAATTGTAAGTAATGTATCTCGAGGCAGTGGATTCATACTCACGTGTGTCTTCCTGTTCCCATTGAAAAGGGTACAAGTCTCTACTCTAATTCAAGTGAGTTTTTACCTAGGTATAGGGTTGATTACATTATCAGTAATGTATCTCGTTTCAAATATAAGTAATGTATCTCGAGGCAGTGGATTCATACTCTCGTGTGTCTTCCTGTTCACATTGAAAAGGGTACAAGTCTCTACTCTAATTCAAGTGAGTTTTTACCTAGGTACAGGGTTGATTACATTATCAGTAATGTATCTCGTTTCAAATATAAGTAATGTATCTCGAGGCAGTAGGTTAATACTCTTGTGTGTCTTTTTGTTCACATTGAAAAGGGTACAAGTCTCTACTCTAATTCAGGTGAGTTTTACCTAGGTACAGGGTTGATTACATTATCAGTAATGTATCTCGGTGCAATTGTAGGTAATGTATCTCGAGGCAGTGGATTAATACTCTCGTGTGACTTCCTGTTCACATTGAAAAGGGTACAAGTCTCTACTCTAATTCAGGTGAGTTTTTACCTAGGTACAGGGTTGATTACATTTAGAGTTTAGTAATGGTTTAATAATGCTGAAATATTCTCAGACAACAATAGTAAGTAGATATATATAGATATATACACATAGATAGATAAATAGATAGAATATTTGTATATTGTTCCATGCTAATGTAATTTATAGGGTTTTGTTTGGATAGTGACTTTAATTCACTTGCTATGCATATTTTGCATTGTAAGTTTGGAAATTTCTTTAGCCATGCTTCGGATAGATTGTGCAATAGTTGGCTAGTATTTTGAATAGGCTGAAAATTCTTTATAAAACGAGCGATAATTTTTTTTTTTACCCAGTTTTTACCTATTTGTAAGTCGGGTTTACTTAAAACACTTTAAAGAAAATTCGTATTTATCTGTGTTAAGGAAGACGAGTGACATTTTTCTATTTTCCTTCTACTATTTACATTATTTATTCTTGAAAAGAAAATGGTATCAATCAGTCCTTTGAAAGAAAATTGTATCAATATGTTCTTGAAAAGTAAATGATATCAATAAGTTCTTGAAAAAAAAATAGTATTAATCAATTCTTGAAAATAAAATGGTATCAATCAGTTCTCGAAAGAATATGGTATCAACAGTATTTTGTAAGATACCGAAAAAAAAGTAAATTCTTCATATTTTAAGAATTTAATTGAGACAAATGGGTATCACCAATCCTTCTATACTATGATTAATAGACAATTTGAAAAAGAAAAAAAAATTCCTTACCTACCCCCGGGGACAGAACCAGTGGGATTAGCCGCTCCGAGGCTGTCCCTAAGTGAGAAAGTGGACGCAAGGGGCGCTGATGTCGGCACTACAGCGACCCTAGCTTGTAGGGCACAAGCACATCCGGTGCCTCAGTTCAGGTATTTGTAGTTGATTGAGTTACAGGTAGTTTGTATAAGGCTATGTAAGATGGTGTCGTTTTTTCCGGCTGTAGAGAAACTTGTATGAGGTTATTTTCATAATCATTTGAGTTCAGACCTCCATCGAACATCACTGCCTAATGGTGTGCATAACTCATCGCGCTTCCACTTTCATAGCTCTCTATGACCTTTTGACCCCAAAGGTCACTTTCTTTCCAATCAATTTATAGTTCTCTATGACCTGACCCCAGAGGTCACTGTCTTTCCATCGATGCTTACTGCTCATGGTGTACGCGCAAATTCATACCTGGATTCGACCCCAGTTCCGAACGAGGTAGGGAATGGCGTCGTCTCTATCTTTAACTTTTAATTCAATACTTCTTCATTTATCATCTCCTATTTCGCGCTTCATAGTCCCCAGCCATGTAGGCCTGGGTCTTCCAACTCTTCTAGTGCCTTGTGGAGCCCAGCGATGAACTAATCTCTCTCAGGGATTTTGAAAAGCATACCCAAACAATCTCCATCTACCCATCATCATGATCTCGTTCACATATGGCACTCAAATGAATGGAGAAAGGACAATAGGACTTAGTTATTATTGCTTTGTTGATACGTTTACCGAGCATGCCCAAACCATCTCCATCTACCCCTCACCATGATCTTATCCACATATGGCACCCGAGTAATCTCTTATAGTTTCATTTCTAATCCTCTCCCGCCATTTAACTCCCAATATTCTCGTAAGGGCTTTGTTCTCAAATCTACTAATGAATCAAAATTCAAATCCCCCATACAATATAGACCACCGAGCTTGTAAAAAAGAACTTTTATATGGCCACCTACCCCTCACCATAATCTCATCCACATATGGCACTCGACTGGATGGAGAGAGAAAGGACATGGGGTGTTGGGGGGGGGGAGACCCATCATTCAGGCTTTTCCATATGTATGTCTGTAAGATCCATGAACTAAGAATCTATTCGTAACCCTTATCACCCAGAACCCACCTCGACTGTGCGACCCACGGTCAAAGACTCCGGGGTCAAAGTTCAGGATAGTAAGACCTCTCTGGGCTTGACGGCGACCCTGCTTTGTATGGTACAAGGTCACCCTACTCCGCAATTTAGGTGAGTTTTATCATACTAAGTTTTCTTTAAAGGTCCTTCATAAACGGCACGAGAAAGGAAGAGAACAATGTCCTGGAGACTGATCATATATACATATGATCAGCTCCCATCAAGCTGGGACCAGGGAGGGCCAGCCAGTGGCTGCTGATGACTCAGTAGATAGATAATATAGACTCCCCCAAACCCCCATCCTTAGCTCACAAGGTGGTCAGGTTACAGATACGACTAGAAACATATATATATATATATATATATATATATATATATATATATATATTATATATATACATATATATATATATATATATATATATAAATCAAATTTAAATCTATGTATGGAGAGTTTTGCTTCTGTCTCTTTCATGTTTCTAGATTTTTTTAGAGCTATTGTTATTACTGTTTTGTGGGGAGTAGGTGTTTTAATGTCAAAAGGTTGGTGTTCAGTTTTTATTTCGATTTTTTCCCATATGGATGGGTATATACGGTGATGATTTTTCTGTCGTAAGTGATGGCTGTTTTTTTACCTCATTTTTCTTGCAGTAGAAGTGTTCAACATGGTTGGACGTTCATATTTTTTTCTCTCTAGTTGTGGGCATGTTTTTTTTTCTCAAAACCAAAAGTTTGCTATTTTTGAAGTGTGATTTTTAAAATAGGATGCCACAGTTCTTGTAGTAGAAGTGTTCATATTTTTTCTCTCTGGTTTTAGGAAAGTTTTTATATTTCTCGAAAGCAAAAGATTACCCTTTTTAAAGGTTTGATTTTTAAAATAGGAGGCCACAGTTTCCCTTTTTATTTCGAAATCCTGAACGTTTACCTAAGAAATATTTCTTCCATACATATCATCTCTTAGGTGTTGGGTTCAGTGGTTTTATCATACTGCTTTATAGTCTAGATAATATTTTTTTCCTAAGTGTTAATCGGCGTCAATGTCCTTAGATGTCAAGATGCCAGATAACTCCTAATCAATTAATCAATCAATCAATCTTAAGTGTTAAAACACGTGATGTTTTTTCTTCAAAAGAATGTCGATTTAGATCTTCATATATTTTCAACACCATCTCTCTCTCTCTCTCTCTCTCTCTCTCTCTCTCTCTCTCTCTCTCTCTCTCTCTGAAGAAAGAAATGATATGGCTTACCTTCTTTGAAATCTAGTAGGTTGTTAGTCAACTCCTATGGGGCGTATAACCCGGGATAAAAGAAAATCAAATTGTGCAAGAGATCAAAAGGACCTTGATGAGATAATGCTCATCTCTCTCTCTCTCTCTCTCTCTCTCTCTCTCTCTCTCTCTAAGACCTCTAGGAAAAATAAGTTTGTCCTCTGGTCATCTCTCTCATTTTAAGTTCATCAAAAAGGCATGTTTTTCTCTCATTTTAAGTCCTCATAAAAAAGGCAAGTTCTCTCTCTCTCTCTCTCTCTCTCTCTCTCTCTCTCTCTCTCATGGTCATCATGAAAGGAATATTACCTCTTGGTCTCCATGAGGAATATCTGTACCTCTTCTCTCGGATCCTAACTCTACCTCCTTGCATATGTCTCTTACCTCTATAAAGTATCCTATCTTAAACATGAGAAAAAAAGGTAAAAAATATATTCCTAAAATCGCAAAATAATAGTCCCGGTAAACTTCACTATCATAAAACAAACAGAAGAATATTTTTGGCAGAGTTCACTATTCTATCAGGCGAAAATATAGTACTTTAGAGATCTCTAACCCACTAAAGAGGCAAAGAATAGTGACGGCAGAGTTCCCTATCCGCAAAAGAGAGAACTGCCAGAATTCCCTATCCGCGAAAGAGAGAACCATGAGAATTCATTATCCGCGAAAGAGAGAACCGTCAGAATTCCCTATCCACGAAAGAGAGAACCATCAGAATTCCCTATCCGCGAAAGAGAGAACCGTCATAATTCCCCATCTGCGAAAGAGAGAACCGTCAGAATTCCCTATCGGCGAAAGAGAGAACTGTCAGAATTCCCCATCTACGAAAGAGAGAACCGTCAGAATTTCCTATCCGCGAAAGAGAGAACCGTCAGAATTCCCCATCCGCGATAGAGAGAACCATCAGAATTTCCTATCCGCGAAAGAGAGAACTGTCAGAATTCCCCATCCGCGAATGAGAGAACCGTCAGAATTCCCTATCCGCGAAAGAGAGAACCTTGAGAATTCATTATCCGTGAAAGAGAAAACCTTGAGAATTCATTATCCGCGAAAGAGAAAACATTCAGAATTCACTATCCGCGAAAGAGAGAACCGTCAGAATTCCCTATCCGCGAAAGAGAGAACCGTCAGAATTCCCTATCAGCTAATGAGAGAACCGTCAGAATTCCCTATCCGCGAAAGAGAGAACCGTCATAATTCCCCATCTGCGAAAGAGAGAACCGTCAGAATTCCCTATCGGCGAAAGAGAGAACTGTCAGAATTCCCCATCTACGAAAGAGAGAACCGTCAGAATTTCCTATCCGCGAAAGAGAGAACCGTCAGAATTCCCCATCCGCGATAGAGAGAACCATCAGAATTTCCTATCCGCGAAAGAGAGAACTGTCAGAATTCCCCATCCGCGAATGAGAGAACCGTCAGAATTCCCTATCCGCGAAAGAGAGAACCTTGAGAATTCATTATCCGTGAAAGAGAAAACCTTGAGAATTCATTATCCGCGAAAGAGAAAACATTCAGAATTCACTATCCGCGAAAGAGAGAACCGTCAGAATTCCCTATCCGCGAAAGAGAGAACCGTCAGAATTCCCTATCAGCTAATGAGAGAACCATCAGAATTCCCTATCCGCTAAAGAGAGAACCGTCAGAATTCTATACCCGCGAAAGAGAGAACCATCAGAATTTATTATCCGCGAAAGAGAAAACCGTCATAATTCTATACCCACGAAAGAGGGAACCATCAGAATTCATTATCCGCGAAAGAGAAAACCATCAGAATTCCATATCTGCGAAAGAGAGAACCATCAGAATTCATTATCCGCGAAAGAAAGAACCGTCAGAATACACTATCCACGAAAGAAAGAACCGTCAGAATACACTATCCGCGAAAAAAAGAACTGTCAAAATTTCCCTCATAATCCACACAAATCTCGAATTGGGGTCTTCAGTCCCTCAGGCCAGCGTCAGGCCCACCAGCCGAGACGGAGACGTCATAGGTCAAAAGAGGTTGATTAGGGAGGGAGCTCAGACAGCTCTGACCTGCAACGTCCAGGGATCTCCACCCCCTACAAGCAGGTTAGTTTAACACGTAAACTGGTTGTTACCGAAATGAGAATCTTGGTTTAAGTAAAGGCTTTTAGAATTATTTTATTAGTTTTCAATGTGCGGTTAGATTTTTATTAAATGATTTTATTTAGGTTTAATTATTTTTTTTTTCGTAATAGAATAATTATACTTATTCAAATTTTCAACAGTAGGTAGTGTCTTTATTGAAGAGGTATTGATCGTATTTTTTTGTGGCTAATCTTTTGGTATAATTGTCTTTTTTGCAATGTACGTGCTCAATACATTCAGGCTCAAACACACACACACACACATATATATACACATATATTAACATACTTAATATAAATTTTTAAAAATTTTCATCATTTGCGTAGTACCCCAAGCCAGTGTAAGACCAGCGCGTAGAGATGGCGAATTTTTAGGCCAGATGCGGGTCGTAGGTCAAGGTCAAGCTACGGCTCTGACCTGTAATGTCCAGGGGTCACCACCACCTACTGCTAGGTCAGTTGAATGTCCTCCCATATCCTAGCGCCATGCCATATGGCATAAATTCTATAGAATTGTAATGTTTTTAATAACCTAATGGTTAGGATTCTACCTAGACTAATCAGAGGGATTTCGTTCTATGTAAGTGAATGGTTAAGTCAGTTCTCTCCAGTTATACAAAGGTAAGGTCAACTGTATCATTCAATAACTTGTATTTTGAAAGTGTACCTTTTCTACTTATTAACCTTTGGGAAAAGTAATCATTTTCCAAGTTTGGGCATACCTTGTTTTTTGAAAGTATACCTTTTACTTATAAACCTTTAGGAAAAGATGATCATATTCCAAGTTTGGGCATAACTTGTATTTTGAAAGTATACCTTTTCTACTTATTAACCTTTAGGAAAGCTAATAATTTTCCAAGTTTGGGCAGTGACTGGTAAGAAATTTTACCCGTATTTAATAATGCTTGGTTGTGGATGAAGAATTTGAACTTTTATTTCAAATTATAAAAGATTGTTTCTACAATATTTTGGGCATAAGCAAAAAATCTATGTTTCTTAGATTGTATGTTTATAGGTAAACTATATCGTTTTAGTTTCTTGGGTGATTGTAAGCTTTCAACTACGGATTTTGACGTCTATAAGAAAAATCTTGTACCTTTAAATAAAAAGCATTTGAGCTATAGGTGATATATTTTTAGTAATTTATAAAACGGCGGGTTGTAGGTAACAGACATTTACTGTTGTATATAGAATTATATATTTATTAATTTTTTTTTGGGGGGGTGGTTGTTAGGTCAGCTGTTATTTTTGTTTTTAGAAATTATCTAAGTTATCAATAAATATTTTAGCGACCATAGGTAAGATTTATTTTAGCTTTTCCTAAACCTAATAGAATGTAAATAGGGTGAGAATTCTTGGTATTGCTTTCGTTAAATAACGACTGCTCCATCGAGCCCTTCTGCTCATGATGTGCGTTCAATTGATCAAGATGGTACGGTCATGTGGTTTGCCATTCTCTCTGTCATAAACCCACGGAAAATACATTCAGGCCTTTGGCTCTGACGCTTAGGCAAGATTTATCAACACAAGTATGTTGCCAGTCAAGTTATTTTGAGATTTTTGGGGATAGAATTAACTTCACTTCTCTGTCTGTTATCTTTTGATGCATTCAGGTTATCTTGTGGAAATTGAATAAGTAGTAAGACTATTTTAGGTCCTTTTAGAGAAAATATGGGCTAAGTAACTTTTTTTTATGTATATGAAACTTCAAAACATGAATTTGAGAAAATAGTTTGTTCTTTCAAATATGATTTTTTTTTCCTACGACAAATTAAAAATAAAGTTACTATTTTTAGACTGTAAAAACAAACACGTTTACCTCCTTAGTAATTAAATAAGAATTCTCTCTTGACAATTTAAGAACGAACAGGCCCTATCCTTGATCAAAATGTATTTTATAATAACAGTTAAGAAATATTCAATTTCCACCGTTTTCTTTAGCTCATTATGCAAATCGTTTCGTATAGCAATTTGATTACTTGAATATTGCTTAATTTTTTTAATTTAAAAAATTGGTGGGGAGGTCTTTAAAATTCTCCTGTCGCATCCTTAGTGCCCCAAGGAAGTGTCAGACCGTCTCGGAGGGACGGTAACTCCTTAGGTCAAATGCTAGTCGTAGGTCAAGGTCAGGCCACCGCTCTGACCTGTAATGTTCAGGGATCACCAGCGCCCACCGTCAGGTTAGTTACTTAGACAATCACGAAGTTTCTTTATGTTAATTTATCATTAGCAGGTCTCATTATACTCTCCTTGCTTCAGTGTTCCATGATTAGAAAGTCCCATGGCCTACATTTACTGTTTATGATGACTTAAAGTAAATGTTTAATGGACAGAAATCTGGAAATCGAATTTTCATGGATAGTTCCATGATTGGATGTCTGAATAATAGTTTCTTGGGGTTGCAGTGAAAATTTCCTTATCAAATCACATTAGAATTGAGACAGTACGGTTCTCAGCATTTAAAGGTAATTACAGTTTGTTAATTTGAGTTGTCAGGTAAAAACTACCTTTAAAATGGTAAGTGTTTGAAAGCAATTTGTGTTATATTCTTTGCCTATAGGAAATATCCCAACTCAAGCTTTATTTATTTTTCCAATGAAGTTTAGTGGGTTAGCTAGTGGGCCTTCTTATCCTACATGAGAAAAAGTATGTCACATTTCCTTTAGGAATTCTGAGGATTCAATTTGGAATCTTATTCAAAGATATTAGGATATAAGGGAATAAAAAGGGCATTAGGATACATAGAATTGGTAATTGATCCGATAAACTGCGTAGTCAAAGCGGTAGCTCTGTGGTACCTCACAGGTCCAAAGTTCAAACTCCACTCAGGTCATGATAGATTTTCACTAACACACGACCTTACTGATGCCCTGAGACACTAGCAGCCTTTTCCTTGTTCCTCTAGGTGTCACGTGGGTAAAAAGGGAGTCCTGAATGCTGATCAGGCCCCTTGCATTAGCTGCTTATTGATGACCTTTAAATCTTAATACTAAGTTTTTACTTTGATTAATTTGCTGAGGAATAGTAAGACGTGCTATTTGAGGCTACAAAAGTTACGTTTACAATTAACTGATCATAGAAATAGATATTTAAGAGGAACTTTTAGATCTAGTTCATTCAGGCTCCGGCAACATACTCCCTAGTCGGTAGGCTAATCATGTCTCTACTTAATACTGCGATGCTCTCCTATAGTTAAGTACATCTTGTGATGTATTTGGTATTATGTATTACATTACAGATACACATTCTCCACAGTTCACTTGATAAGATTTTATATCCACTCTTCAAATCATCTTAAGAGTTATTTGATGATTATCGATTCAGTTTGATTACATTATTTACTAAATTGACTTTTGAAACAATCATGGGCAATTTTAGTGTGTGGTAAGGGTGGTTCAATCGTACCTTATTCAATCTAACAGAACTTTACCAGACCTAACCCAACTTAGGGGATTTCAAGTTACCTATAACATAAGTTAATGAATTTTCCTAGACCCCAGTTCCACTGTCAGACCTCGAGTCAAAGATGCTGGAATAAGGTTCCTGGAAGGATATATTGAAGAGGGTAAATCCACATCTCTGGTTTGTGACGTCCAGGCTCATCCAACCCCATCTTACAGGTTTGTTTGTGTGTGCCTTGTCTGTTTATAAGTATTCCAAACAGCGTTCATCTGCCATGTGTAGGAGGGGTTGGGAGGAACCTGGTAGGGGATGGTAGTGGAGAGTGAGGTAGAGAATTAGAAGACGAGATGAAAAGGGAAAGAGGTTTAGGGGAAGATAATGCTTTTGATAGAAGGCATTGGAAAGGCTCATCAGGCAACCGACTCCTTAAAAGTTAAAGTTAAAGTTGCGGGTTTTAGGTCTCCCCTGAGACGATCTACATCATTCTCCTCGGGCAACCATAAGCCAGCAGGGACTATCACTAGCCCCCTCTAACCTCCCCCCCCCAGGCGCCGCCCTCGGGAATACCCCCCCCCCGGTAGAAGGTCTCACACTATTCGCGTCCTAGCAGGGACGCGAACTCGGGACCTCTGAAACAGAAGCCCGCGACGCTACCAATCTAGCCATCAACCTAGGATGATGGTGGGAAGGAAGGTTTCAGTTTTTGAAGGCATTGAAGAGAGTGCATCAGGCAACCGACCCCTTAATGTAAGGGTGACGCATGACAGAGGGAAGTAAAACTAGTTTTTGAAGGCATTGGAGAGGAAGCATCACGTAAACAACCCCTTATTGTAAGGTTCACGGTGGGAAAGAACACTTTAGTTTTTGCCAAGAAGAGAAACATTACTTTCTTCTTGAATTGGGGTTTTATCACACAAGTACCCGCATCAGCAGTGCGTCGATACCTCGTGACATATATAACGCCAAATAACTATGTAATATCATCTTTCTCGTGCTTTACTGAGACGAGTGGCGAAATCTAACGGAGGTCCTTTGCGTCAATAGGCATAGGAGGAGATGATGATGATCATCATCATCTTTCTTCTGACCTGACCGAAATGTTCACATAAGGATTTTGTGTTTATTTGGAGTTATTTAAGGATTTTATTGATAGGAATATGGCGTACAAGATAGTAAATATTGTCAAAATTTCAAAGAAATTGTTGTCAAAGCATTAGGAAATTATTAGTTTTGGGGAAATGATTTACATTTTTTCCTTCTAATTCGTCTTATTTTATTATTATTATTATTGTTATTATTATTATTATTATTATTATTATTATTATTATTATTATTATTATTATTGTGGGGATCAGGCACAAGATTAAGAAACTTAACTCAGGCATAAACAATCATTAGTAGAGAAATACCAGATAAAAAAAAATGGCAACTTTCTTCTTGAACCATCTCTCTTTCCTCTAATATCCTCCTTCTCGTATCCCAAACTGCTCGTCAGACAACTGTTATTGTTACATACGACTCAAGCTAAGTTCACCGAACATCTCTGTCATTGTCAATATAATTATTTCCAATGAGTGTTAGCAAGTGCTCCTTGTTCTTATATATATATATATATATATGTATATATATATATATATATCTATCTATATATATATATATCTATATCTATATCTATATATATATATATATATATACAGAAAGTCCGCAACTTACAAACTTAATAGATTCCGAGAAGCCGTTTTTAAGTCGAATTTTGTTAAACTTTTTCTTAGGATAGGCTTCACCTAACTCGCATACCTGCGATTTTCAGCTTCAAAGGTCGACAAATAGTCTTGTTTCCTATTACAAATATCATCTTGCTTACTGCCTTGAATTGTATATGTTTCCTTACAGTACTGCATTATGAACTTTTGAAACAATATCCGCGATTTATGATTTCAGTTGGATTTGCGTTCGTATATCCGAATGTTTGAAAGTTGAGGACTTTCTGTATATATATATATATATATATACGTATATATATATATATATATATGTATATTATATATATAATATGTATATATGTATATATATATACATACATACATACATATACACATACATACATATAATTTTCAATGCTATCAGAACCCCAAGCTAGCGCAGCACCGAGGATAAGAGAGTGGCCGATTCCTAGCTCTGTACTCCACGGAACTTCCATTTCCCTCGCCTGTAATCTACAGGGATTTCCAATTCCTGAATACAGGTATTAGACGAGAACTTAGTTAAATGAGAACAAATGTAAGACTTTTTGTCCTGCGATAGAGATTTATTATATTGGATTAATTCAAAGGAGACAATAGCAAGGTTTGTTTTTTATGCGAATGTAGCAGATATGTTTGTTAAAGAAGGGTTCACTGTATATATATATATATATATATATATATTTTAAGTGCGTTACCAAAGGTAAGTATCCTCTATTTATACATCAGTATGAAAGTGGTTTGTTCAAGCAAATGACAGTAAATTGCGTCCTACCCTTTGGTAAGTATTTTTAAAATTGTGTTTCAGTGTTTTTTTTTTTATTTTTGTATTTTCAGTTGCCTTTTTTTTCTCCTGATGCTTATTTTATTTCTATGTTTCTTTGAAACCAACTGTCGATCAATTATTATTATTATTATTATTATTATTGTTATTATAGGTCAACTATTGGTTTAAGAATGAGTTGGAGAAATATAATAATAATAATAATAATAATAATAATAATAATAATAATTTTCACAACTCGGTAACATGAAAATCGTATAGCAGGCGTACCAACCCAACCGCTCCTTTGATCTCCGATAAGCATTACAAAACCCTTTCACTCATTTCCGTAGAAGCTACTACAAGTACAGCTCCGAAACTACAGGAAATTCCTCTTCCAATGAGCGTAAAAGAAACGAACACTGCCTCTCTCACCTGTAGGTTACAGGCTCCCCTGTACCATCTTACAGGTAGGCCCTGGTTGCTTCTGCTCACACGACATTGATTTTTTTCTCCCACATTTTCTTGAACTGGGCCAATGTTGCAATGTTGCATCAGGACGTTAAAGGTGGGGTGTTTATTTTAATGTTTCTCACTGGTTTAAGAGGAATGTTTCTTATTCCTGGTTGGTATTGATTACTTGAATGTTTTGGTAATGTTTGGGGAGCAACATCCTAATGTTTAATGATGGAATGAATGTTTTGTCGTTGCTTAGGTGATGAATATCAGAATGTTCAATATTGGTGGGACATTTTTATATAGTTTAGGGAATTATCACATTTATTATTATTATTATTATTATTATTATTATTATTAATATTATTAGTATTAACATTATTATTATTATTATTATTATTGTTATTATTATTATTATTAATATTATTATTGTTATTATTAAGATTATTTTTATTATTATAATTATTAAGATTATTATTATTAGTATTATTATTATTATTATTATTATTCCTAGCTAAGCTACAAACCTAGTTGGAAAAGCATGATGCTATAAGCCCAAGGGCTCCAACAGGGAAAATATCCCAACAATAACTTACAACAGATCTTGTCTATCTAGTACAAGCTGTAATTGGTCCTAATGAGATTTGAAAAACAGTTTTTCTCGATTTAAGAGTTTTGAGTTTTAGTTTTGGCTAGTTTTACATACAGCCAGTATTTAGAAATATCATTGCTAATTAATTAAAGGTATTAATAGATTATATCACAATAGTTTCTTTTTTTTTAGCGTTATATATTTTATTAAACGGCTATTTAACATTGTGAAGTTATAAAGCATTTAGAAAGAAGTGATTTCATGTTAACTCCCTTGGAAATAAACTGTTTTGAAAAATCTTCCTCACTGTCAAAATTATTCAGAAATATAACTTCATTCAAGCGAAGTATTATTCTGTACAAAACAATAAATAATATAATTAATAGCATATTTAATATTGAATAATTAATTACGACATTTTTCATAAAATGATATTTCCCCCGTCATTATATTAAATGCATTGAAATCAAATATGTTCTCAGCTTGTAATTCCCTTACTAACAATTCCAAATAATGAAGAAATTGTATTACAAATGAGTCAGAATGAGTCAAAAGTTCATAGGAAAGACGAACCAATATGAAACCGAACGATGACGTCATCACATCCATCACTACTGAATGAAAAGGAGAGTTTGTCTTTTTATTCAAAGAAAAAAACGTTCCAGGGAAACAAAAGTTTCTCTCGGGAAGGTTAGGTCGATGTACATTTCAAAACTCAAACGTCTTGTTTTGACAATTAACGTTTTGTCACTAAAGCTCTCTCTCTCTCTCTCTCTCTCTCTCTCTCTCTCTCTCTCTCTGAATGAAAAACGTTTCAGAGAAAATACGTATCTCGAAGGTTTGTCGATGTCCCTTTCGAAAAGCAAACGTCTTATTCCGTCAATTCCAACGTTTTGTCACAATACGATCTCTCTCTCTCTCTCTCTCTCTCTCTCTCTCTCTCTGCGAGCAGCAGCAGCAATCAGCAATCCATGCAACATTTCAGTCCGCGAACGTATACGTGGGTTGACTTTCTCCTCTCCTTCTGTTCTCTCTAATACAAGACAGCAGCAGCAGCAGCTGAAAAGGGGGACTTGCTGGCAGTTGTAAAGCTCTCTCTCTCTCTCTCTCTCTCTCTCTCTCTCTCTCTCTCTCTCTCATTGCGAGCACGTGTGTATCGATCGGGAGCGACTCTTCGCAACTTAAAGGGGAGCGATTCTAACGCCAGTGACGGTCATCGGCTTCACAAGGGCAACTACTGTTGTTGTCGTTATTGTCAATTTCTGGAGGGGCTCCGTCACTTTCGGGCGTTTACCGTCTTTTTTCGACGGTAGTTCCGTTCGTTACTGTCTCCTCTTATTGCTCTGAGGCCCAGGTACTTCCTGCTGGATAACTACGATGTAATTTAATGTAATTTTAGGGTTATTTTAGAGTTTGTTTATTTATTTTAGCTGTGTCACTGCTGTTGTCATTATCAATTTCTGGAGGGACTCCGTCACTTTTGAACATTTACCGTCTTTTCGACGGTATATCTGTTTGTTACTGTCTCCTCGTATTGGTCTGAGGTCCAGGTACTTTCTAGTGAATAATTACGATGTAATTTATTATTATTATTATTATTATTATTATTATTATTATTATTATTATTATTATTATTACTAAGCTACAACCCAAGTTGGAAAAGCCTACTATAAGCCCGGGGGCTCCAACAAGGGAAAATAGCCCAGTGAGGAAAGGAAACAAGGAAAAATAAGATATTCTAAGAACAGTAACATTGAAATAAATATCTCCTATATAAACTATAAAAAACTAACAAAACAAGAGGAAGAGGAATAAGATAGAATTGAGTGCTCGAGTCTACCCTCAAGCAAGAAAACTCTAACCCAAGACAGTGGAAGACCATGGTACAGAGGCTATGGCGCTACCCAAGACTAGAGAACAATGGTTTGATTTTGGAGTGTCATTTTAAAGTTTGTTTGTTTTTTTAGTTATGTATTGGGTTACTATCGTATCTCTACCCGTCATATGTGTTAAAATGTATTAAAATTACCTACTGGTTTATTTATAGAAATTGGCTTCGCTATCATGGGTATTTCGGGGACTAAGAGATTCCTTAACACTGATTTGACTTTTTCTCATTCTTTATCATTTTTATTAGCATTTTAAACTACAGATAAATATAAGGTATATATTATATTATCATATTATTTTTATTTATATCTAAAATATGCTATTTTTACCTTGATTTTTTTTTATTAAAAAATACGAATATTTTTTATCCAAATGGTTTATTTCTATTAAAAATATATATTTTCCAATCTGAGTATGTACATTATAAAGAATTTTATCGCAAACTTAATATATGTATTTAATGAAAATGGTTTGTTATACAATTTCTCAATTATTAAATTCACTATTTATTTTTTTTTAGTAATTTTATATGAACTTGAATGAAGAAGATTTACTTGCGAGAGCATTATAGTTAAACGTGGAGTGTAATATCCGTAGAGTTTCCTTCGTGATCTTAGTATAATGTACAGTATTTAAAAAACATTCGGGCTCTTAGTTTGCTCTGTAATATTATATATATATATATATATATATATATATATTAAAATACACCATTTTCCGTGTATATATAATGAATAAAATAAATCTACAATTCACGAAAAAGGAAATTTATTTTTAAAGGGAGATGGTCCCTTCAAAAACTCAAAATAGATTGTAAGTTTATATACTGTATACATACATACATACATACATACACATAATTTCCACATAATTTCTTCAAATCCAACGCCCTTTGTAGCCCCAGGAAGCCACGGGGCCCCACGAGTCTCCGGGGACCGACTCCAGGAACTATCTGGCGAATTTGGAGAAAGCTTGGCTCTATTGTGCCCAGCCCAAGCGTTTCCCGTTGCCTACCTACAGGTACAAGGGCTTTGAATCTTATGGGATATTGTACACTTGGCTTCATTCATTCCGGTACACCCCGGGAAGTTAAGGGGACGCCAGTGTACCGAAATGAATGAAGCCAAGTGTATATACCATGTTCCTTAAGTATTCGTATATATTTTTTTTTTATTTATTTGTCTTATATAGCTTTTTGTATTCGGGGTTCTCAAAGGTCACTTAGGAACCATGGTTCAACTAATTCAGGTAAGATATTTTCTTATTAAGATATTTTCTTGTTAAGATGTTTTCTTGATAAGATATTTCCCTGATAAGATATTTTCTTGATAAGATATTTTTTTGATAAGATATTTTCTTGGTAAGATGTTTTCTTGATAAGATATTTTCTTGATAAGATGTTTTCTTGATAAGATATTTTCTTGATAGGAGATAGATTAATAATTTATCTGAATCAATAAAATAAAAATTTATAAATTCAATATAATCAGCCAGTCAAAAATATAATTTTGAATTTGGTCCAAACTTGAATGGGTGACCACTTGGCTAATGTCAGAGGCTGTAGTTACTTTAGCTAGGCGAAGTGGGGAGGTGAGGGTTGCAACTTCATCCTAAAAATAAATGCATATAAGTTGAGATGGTTTTTATTATTATTATCATTATTATTATTATTAT